>NC_134456.1:21688416-21990559 GCF_047948215.1 Lycorma delicatula | reverse complement strand
CGCATCAAAAATTCCAAAGCAGATTCCATTTGGATTTTTTGTGATGTTCCCTTAAGATGTGTGGCACCCAACATGCACAAACTTTTCTGAAGCCTAAATGGTCATGAACAATGTGACCAATAACAGCTCTTTAACCATCTGGAAAAAGAAGGGTCAGGTTGGAAATTGTTGAGCGACAATCTTTTTGATTTCATCATCGACGTGTTTCAACAAGTCCAGAACGTTCTTCATCATGCACATTGTTTATGTTATTTCTAAACCTTTCACACCATTTTTGGTCATTTCTTTTGTTCATTACACTATCACTGTACACAGCAACCAACTGCCTATGAACTTCAGCCAGCTTAATGTTTTGATGGCTTAAAAAATATATGACTCATGTATTTCACAGTCGGCAGCAACATCGATTTTCCTGTTCATTTTATAATTTAATAACTTGGATGTAATCAAAGATACCACAATGCAACAACTTACAGACAACAATGCAGTGTGTACAGTACTACACTAGTAATGTACATTAATATTATGCCAACCTTAAGGAGAGAAATTTCCCAGCGGTCTTTAATTTAGAGATATCCCTCATATATAAGTATCTACAAGAAAATTTGGTAGCAAAGAAGGAAAAAAACTGTATAATATAGTACTTTCGGTTTTTGTTTAAAAAAACCGATTCAATGAAAAGTCTAGTAAGACATTCCAGAATTAACATTATTATTATTACTGTTCTCTCAATTATTAATTTGTTTCTAACAATATTATTATCTCTAATTTCTACTTAAACTATGTATGCTAAGTTAATATAACTTATGTTAAATTACTTTTGTTTTGGCGGTTTTATAACATGTTTTTTTTAAATTATTAAAAAGTTGTTTTTTCCGACATTTTGGGGTGTTACACTTGATTTACAAAATTAATATTTATATTTTTTGCATTTTAGTAAACCTTACATTAGTGCGTTTGAATGAACTTTGTATCTTATACTGTTATTATGTAAGAATATTACAGAATTATAATTTTGACAACCATTTTGAGGTGAACCCAATGGCCAGTCGTGGCCATTCTTGTATTTTTGTAATTCTCTAATGATGCTTAATCCAAATCTGAAATCAGAATCAAAATCTGAGATAAAAAGTGTTCACATACGCTACACATATATAATTACACATTGAATTCAATAATGAATTATTCATTCATTGATAATGAAAAATCTTCACTTTAATTTTGGGATTTATTGAAAAGTACTTTACATATATAAATAAAATTGCTAAATTAACATTCAGAATAAAAAATAAACATTTATAACATCATTATAAATTTTTTATAATATATAAATTGTAGATAAACTTTAGTTTTAAACACAATTTTAAATAATTGAAACATTAAAAAGGTCCTATTTGTATTCTTAAAGAAGATTGTTATTAAAATTTGATTTTTCAAGTATACATTATTCTTAAGTTATTCATTCTCCTCAAGGAATTTTTTTTTTTTTAAGAGGTGGAGGAACCCATTTACGGGCGCCTAGGCAGTGTCGGGCTTGCTAACAGGTTCTTCAAGATGCTATTAAATGCGTCTGTGTTCCTGAGCACTACCGACTAAACCTCCACCCCTGGCTACCCATCCTTCCTGATACAGCTGGTGTGCATTACTTCAGGAAAGGGGAAATGTGCCCTCACACACATTCAGAAACCACTGTCAACAGATACCGACCTCACACACTTAACAAGGTACCTCATATCAGACTAAAATCACATCACACACTCCACGACATCCAATCATCACTCCAGAATACATACCTCACGCCGCATACTCCATACTTCACATCACATCAAACAGTCACAGCCGATCATATAAACAAACACCTGACAGGCAATTGAACATTACAGCATACTTAACTCACAGATCACCATTGTATGTGGGAGCGAAGTGCTCATGGCCTCATCGCACCCAGACGACCCCCACACGTATGGAGAACCCTCTAGGCTCTCAGCTGTGTGCCTGTCCACTTCCACATTCTCTGATGACCCCTTCTTGACCTATGATTTTTCTCGATAGTGCGTAATTTCATCATTACCGCTTTTGCAAATCTGGAAACAGCAGACCAGTATTAGTATTCTTCACCATACAGCGTAGTCCCCATTAGTTCCTCTGATTCAAACATCACGTCTCTTCCAATGGCATCCATCATTTCCTCTCTTTCTGTGTTAAAACGAGAACAACAAAAGAACACATGGAACGCTGATTCCTCAACCTCAAAGTTGGGGTATCCATTCGAGTAATCCAACCCAAAACGGAATATTTTCTAAATCCCCATGGCCCACCAGCAACTGAGTTAAATTAAAATCCAGTGAGCCATGGGTTCTTCTGGACTATTTTCCAACATCCTATATTACTCTAAAGGTCCACCTACCCTTCTCACATTCATCCCATCTTTCTTGTCATGCTCTTAACTCTTACGTGATCACTGAACTCACCTCTCTCTTCTCAGTTGGATTCAAGGTACCAAGTTCTTGTAGCTTTTTCCTGCATGCGATCACTAAGTCTATGGGAAGCATCCCCGCCAAGATCTCTGCAGTCTCCAGAGAAACAGTTCTGTAGGCTGTTGCAATCTGGAGGCAGCACCTCCTGTGAAAGACCTCAATCCTCTCTCTATACTTTTTGTACCATATAGCAGCGTGCTATATGCAACTCCTGTAAGTAACCTCCTCCACAGTCGCCCCGGACTCCCACAGTTAGGTAGAATTCCTGCTATAATTTTGGATTCAAGTAGTAAAAGTAGGTGCATTTAATTCATTCTTCAATTCAGAAAACTAATAAACAAACATAATATTACATTGCAAATTTGTATACAATTAATTTCTAATAATTAAATTTTTTTGTTTGAAAAGTACCATTTTTTTATAATGTGATGGTATGTTAACTGCCATTATGAACATTTAAATAATGGTAAATTGATTTGTAGTGATGCTTATTAATACTTTGTTTAGAAAAATTGCCAGTCCTGTCAAGCAAATAGTTTATTTTTACAAATAAAAGTGTTGCATTTTGTTGAAATGATGGCATTTCTCCATCTGTAATGTAAAAGAGTTAGAATAAAATACTTTGGTGAATGATTGCATGATAAACAGTGTATTCATTCCTATGCAAAAAACTGAATTGTTTATAATTCATATCTAAAATTGATAGGTTGTACAGAATACAAAGTAAAATTAAGGATTTCTTACTAGATTTCTCTGAAGGAAATTTATTAGTAAATTTAAAATTCTTCTACTATTGTCTTAGTTTTTGCTGAAATAGATTTTTCTTCAATCTCCTCAGAATTAGAATTTCTGAATTATAATTACACCGTTCACTTGATTTGATCCAGCTATCTATACTGAATTTGCTTGTGGGATCTGATAATGTGAAAGTCAACTTTCACAGATCCCGCATCATCAGTCAGTACAGAACTCCAAAATTACATTGAACAAAAACAAAAAATAAATAAATAAAAACTAAAAATTTTGAAACCATAAACCACAAAACTTGAGCAACGTAACTCATTGCCAACTGGAATTACATTTCTCAAAAGTAGTTAAAAGTGTGTGTTGTGAAGCAAGCACTTTTTAATAAATTAGTTTGTTCGGGATTCAAGTTGGGGGAAAATTATATTTTAAAAATAATATAAAAATTATTATACAGATGCCAAGTTTACTTTTAAGTTTCTTTCTTAATCATAATTATTAAACAGTATAAAGAAATTGTAATAATTTATCTTAATTCATTACATTTTTTATTCATTATTATTACAGAATACTTGGTAGTTTTTGTTATATTAATGTATCTGTTAGTTGATTTTGGGGCTAAAGATGCAAATTGCTTTAAGGATAAACTTGTAGATTTAATATTGTTAGTGCCATATTCATGACAGACATTTATTATGAGTGGTTTGGCAGATTGCCAAACTCACCAGTGCTATCCAGGAAAGGGGTTTTATTTCTATTAACAAATTTTACTTCATATGAGACAATTCAGAAAGTAAAATCCAATTCAAAGATAGTAAGTAAATTTTATTATAGAGATAAGTAATTAGAATAGAGTAATTTACATTTCCTCTTGCCTGAAGGATTGCTATATTTTTTCTTATATAAAGTAGTAAAAGATTAATTACAGAATATATCTGTAGTAAGTTTTTCTTTAATGGAAATAATTCTAAATGAATTTTTTTTTTTTTAGTCATTACATTTAATATTAAGTTGATTTGAATAAAACTTTTCTGTGCAAGGCTTACGGAATATTGTGTGTAATGTTAGTATTTTCATTAAATGTAGAATAAATTCAAGTTTGAATTTTAATGATTGTAAGTACAGCAAATTTAATATATTGTTTTTTCCCCTGTCCCTATAGAAAAGATGAACATTTACATTTTTTTCTTTAGTTTATTAGTATTAAAAGTTTACTCCAGAAGAATTTTGTTAGAATTTGTTAGTGAATTGATTTTTTTCGTACAGAATATAAATCTTTTTTTAAACATTTGTACAATTTTTCCACTATATGGCACTGTATATTATATACATGGAAGTTTTTTAATGTAGTTTATTTTCTTTCTTTCATTAAAATATTTATAATTTTTTCATTTTAATAATGAATTTGTGTATTTAAAACATCTAGTTTATTGTTTGTTCATTTAATTTGCTTTTTTTGGAATTGGACAGTAACAACCTACAAACCTATTTTTCAAGTCACTCATTCAGCCTATCTTTTTTGCTGTTCATCTCCTCAGCTATACAGTTAACATTAAGTTTATAATAGAAAGTTATTTTTATAGAATAGAAAGTTATAATAAAGTCTTGAAAAATGGCTGTAAAAAACGTTACACGTGAACTACCAGAAAAAAGCATTTACATTAATTTATTTTTGCTTGGTGTGAAATTAGTTGAGGCCAACAAAGGCATAACAGCTGTCACTGAAGCCAGTATAAAAGATTATATTTATACACTCTCAGTTACAGCAATTTTTGTTAATTTATAAACATAAATATTACAGAATGCATCATTGACATGTTATCTGATTTTGAAAAAAAACAAATTGGTTTTTTTTCTACTTAATTTTAATGATTTTTTTTTTTTTTTTTTTTTTTTTTTTTGGTGTAATGACCATAATGTGATTATCATTGGACAATTTTTATAAATGTTTGCTTAAAATTCAATATGAAAAATTTTGTCTCGATAGATAATAATTTTTCAATGAACAAAGTACATTTAATAGAAGTTTTAATGAGTGTATATGTGCACTGCATAAAATACTCTTGTTTAATCAACTTCAAACCAATTTCCATTTTAACAAATTCATACATTTTTTATCTAAGTTCATTTTTATTTAACTTTTTTACTTTAATCAGTGTAAAAAAAGGCATTTACTTGGATAGTTCTGAATCTTCTGTAGTCCTAAAAGAATAGGATTTTAAATTTTATTAATGCTATTTTATTTTTATGTAAAAATTTATTATTATAAACTGTAACTTGAACTATGTGATTTGTGTATTATGTTTTAAATATCTAATATAAATATATAAAAGGTATAATTTATATATATAAAATATATAAGGCTATAGCTACCGTATGAGTGGCAATCAGCATGTATTTCAGCTAATATTACTGTTTTTTATTAATACAATTTCACACAGAAAATGCTCTCTTCTGTGGACATACTATAGTATGTAGTATAGTCATAGTGTAGTGTAAACATAGTTTACCCTACACTACTGTATTCTACTCAGTGCTCACCACTTGCCACTCATACAGCCACAGCCTTAACCACATTGTAATATAAAATTGATAAAAAAATGTATTTTATTGTATTTATAAATTAATTTTATAAATTTACATTACGTAGAATTAGAATATAAATTATTTGTATTATTTTTTTATGTGTGCTTGTGTGTCTGAAGCCAATACAACATTCATTAAAATAAGTTCTTTGTTATGTTTCATTGTTACATCCTGCAACTAAGCATGTAAATTACTACATGCTGTCATACTATATTTTTTTCATGCTGTTGGTACTATGAGAATAATTAAATAAAATGTAACTTTTTTTTTCTTTGTGTGACTGATTCTTAATAATTATAATTGCATGTTTTTGCCAAAGTTTCCACAATTAATCTGGGCTGTGATTATTGTATTGAAAGAGTTAAAATATTTTTTTATAATAATAGATTTCAATGTCAGTAGTTACGATGTATCAAGTATGTATATTTTATCACAATTTATTGATATAATTGTCCTATAATTTATGTTAGTAATGAAATTTTGCTAAATGTGAATCGGAATAAATATATTAATATTGTTGTATGTTTTATGGAAGTTTTTCTCTGAATATTTTTAATGTTGCATACAATTATAAAATATATTTAATTACTTTTTTTATTGAAACAGTAAACAAAATTGTTAAAAATGCTTGTGTGTTAAGTACTTCTTTATTGGATTCATTATTTAACCATTGCATTAATTAATTTATAAATTAATTCTCACTACGTTAATATACAAGTATTAAGGAAAAAATTATTTTATTAATTTCTTTAATAGTGCAGTTGATAATATAAAACTGTTAGAAGTTCCTCATTTTATGAACATATGCTAATTTATTTAATGTGTTATAAATTAGTTTTTAGAATTGTAAATTTAAATATTTTATATTTATTGCACCTAATTATAATACAGTCATACCTAAAAAAAAGTTTAAGAAAATTTAAACGATTAATATTCTTACTGAAAACATTATTAATTCAATAAACCAATTTTAGTCTTATTTAACTATTGAAACTACAAGTGAAAGTCGATTTAATTTGACCAAAGTTCAGATTATATTGATGTTCTACATGGCGACTTGCTGTCCATGTTGTAATATTAAGTATCTACCATTAATACTTTCAGCTTAGTGTAGTAGATATTATATTGAATAAAGAAATAATTAGTGCCTCTAAACTTATTTGGAATTCTGTATCTTATGTGTATTAAGATTCTGGTGGATCCTACTGAATAATTGGTGGTCTGTTGATTGCAGCTAGGAGACAAAAGGAATAAGATATTTTTTGTAAATATTCCAAAAACTGTTGATTTTAGCCAGAAATGCCATGAGGGATGTTAAAGCTTATGAAATTCCTACAGTTTTATCTTTCAACTTACTCCATTCAGTAAAAAATAAGAGTTGATTAAATTATTTTAATCAACTTTTAATCATTTTAATCAATTTTAATCATTAAATTATTTTAAGGACTATTTTAGTCCTTCTTACTAGGTAAAACCTTGTAACGATTAACTGATAGCTACTGATAGGTATGACCATTTTCTGTTATATAGGTGCAATATGATGTTACATAATCTCTCAATATAACAAATTCTGTATATATTTTTTTCTAAAGAATTAAAAATGTTTAAATAGAGATTTTATTTTTATTATAAATTAATTATTTTGAATGTATAATCTTTATTTACAGTAGATTATAAGAAATTGGTGCTGAACCCTTGCATATTGATAAAGCTAAGCAGGGAAAGAGTAATGGATGGTTGTTTTAATAATTCAAAGTACAGATTAAAAATGTATAGCTTGTAGCTTATTGCTCATCAGTCAAGCAGTTTTTTGTTCATGAATGGTGTGTAGTCTACTTTCTTTCAGTTTTAATTAATAGCAGTAACTGAGCATTACTTGCAGTTCTAATTTAATTTTATTTCTGCTTTACAATTTCATTTCTTGCTGTAAACATGTAATGGAATCATCAAAATAATAGAAAATTTATTTTATGGGGGGCATATTTATATGTAATTAATGGCTATTATAAAAAAATATGCATATTTCATTTTAGAATAAGGTTAACATTATTAATTAATTTTGATTAATAATTTAGGGTCAGCTTTTTATGTTATTTTTTTATTAATGTATCAAATTATATTTTTTTAAATAGTTTTACTGTTAATTTGAATAAGTATACAAAAAAAAAGTATTTTTATTGATGATTATATATGTGATTTATTACTATTGCTTATATTTAATAAATATACTGGATTATAAATATTACTTCATTAATATTATAATTATGGTATTATGCTTGTAGAGAAGTTATCTTAACTGGAATATATCTTTTATTGGATGATTTTAATTATTATTGGTATTGTAATATGTTTTTAATATTAAAGCATTAAAATTTGTGTTTGTAAACAGTTTTATCAACTGTAAGAATATATTGGATTTAATAATTATTATGTGTAAAGATTGTTATTGTTAGCATTGTTGTTTGATCAAATAAAGTTTTTAATTTTATTTTTATGATTTTATTATGTGAAAACATAATTGAGTACATTAAACATTTTCTTCTATTGATTCTTCAACTCTTTAGACTAGCTATGTGTAATGCTAATCTCAAATGATGCTACTTCTGTAGCTGCTTGTTAATTGATTTCCTGGTTTTAAAAATAAATTTCTCTACTGAAAGTTAATTTTAGATGGTGAATAACTAGTAGATACAACAGTATGCTATAGCATTCCATGCTGATTAATTTAAGAAAAATATCAGATAACATTGAAATCTGTGTACAACTGTACAAAATGTATATTACAACTGTACAAATTTTATATATTTCCAATCTAGTAATTGAAGTGGGCAGTGGTATCATTTGTTTATATTATAAATTTTCCCTATAACATTTTTATTCATTTAAAGAACTTATTATTAAATCCAGTAGATCCATTCTTGAGTTATGAAGTCATTAATAGTTATAAAAGTTTAACTGATTACAATCTGTATTTTTCTTCTACGAGTTAATTAAAAAGTAGGAATATTCTTGTCATAAATTTTTTGAAGATTATACTATTTTTTAAGTTTTTTTTTGTATGAACAATTAAATAAATAGATATTTAATCGCATCAGAACATAATTATATGTTAAACAGATTATGTCAGAATGGGTAGGTCTGTTATGAATAAAAAAAAAAGGAAAAATCTAAATAAAAATCTAAGAATAAAAAAGGGAATTAGTCTGATATTTGTCTATGAGGGCCAAGGATACCTTGATCAGATAGGATTCCTTGAGGGATAGGAAACCTTGATCAGAGTAGATTCATAAAATACAAAATTACAATTGTGAAAAAATGGTTTAACTTTATATCAATATATAAAAATGATAAATATACGATTAGTTTTAATAAAGTTTATATGTTAAATAAAATTGGTATAGAGTAAAATGAAAACCTGGAATACTTTAATTTAAATTGTGTATCTCTATATGCTTTATATCAGAATGTAGAAAATTCACATTCATCTTGAGTGTTTTTTTAAATTCTTAGAGTAAAAATACTATTGGTTTTAGTAGAAGAAAATCATTTAATTTAATTTCAAACAATTCACTAATTAATTTAAAATGACTGCAGAAATAAGGTAAATTTTTACTGGCCAAACTATTCACATTTTTTA
This sequence comes from Lycorma delicatula, assembly GCF_047948215.1. Lineage (NCBI taxonomy): Eukaryota > Metazoa > Arthropoda > Insecta > Hemiptera > Fulgoridae > Lycorma > Lycorma delicatula. The sequence goes on along the minus strand of NC_134456.1, from coordinate 21,981,115 downwards.
TGAAAATATTGTGTGGTTGGATGAAATGTTTGTATTAATTTTTTTTTTATTATAAATAAATGACCTTTTCTTTATTCAAAGATAAAAATAAGATTCATAATTATGAATGCTTGAAATTTTAGAATTATTTACTAAACATCACCATATGTGTTCTATATGTTTAGATGTCAAACAATGATCTTACAGTCCCTTTTTATTTCCTGAAAACTCATTCTGATTTTTTAAAAGTACTCCAGAGTATAATATTTCAGAGAGGAATGTACCTACGTAAGTTTAGTACATTTTTAATAGTGATGGCAAATTTAGCTTTTTATTAGATAATTCAAAGAGAAACGTGTTATGGCTTGTTTTTTTTTGCAGTTAGAAAAATGAATTTTATGATAAAAATTTGCCTTCTTTATAAACACATTAAGTGTTCAGCTTATAAAAGCTGGTCTGAAGCATATAAAAGGTGAATGGATGGCTTTTGGTGTGAAGTAGTATTGCAGAATTTGTTGTTTTTAGGATTGTATACATTATACATCTGTTTACAGTAATAATGATTTTCTTCATATATATAAAAATCTAAGAAAGTTTCAATTGAAATTACATCCTGAAGCAGTATCAATTAAATTACTAATCGCTTAACAGTGTATTATAATTGAATGATTGTACTATTATGATTGAATAACAAATAGTTTTCAATAAAAAAAGTACTACATTATAATAAGATTGATATTCTGGTGCTATAATGTTATAATATTTTTATTAAAATTCGATTGGTTAAAATTAGAATTTGTTGAATCTAATAAAATTTATATTTTTAAAATTAAATTAAAATTTTTCTCTTGTATCTGTGATTCAGCTGCATGCTTCTATAATTTAATTTTTATTATAATTAAATTATTATCTTACAAGTCTGTTATTATTCTATTACTTCTTAAGTCTTATTTCATTGTACTTGCTTGTTTATATGAAGGAATTGAGTTTTTAATTCAACTAATTATTTTTAAAAGAATGTCTGGTTTTAATCATAAAATTTTACTAACAAACATATATTTAAAAATTTTAGGCCTATTAAATTTTGAAATATATTATTTCAAAGAATAGCAGAAATGGCTCCGTAAATATGCAATTTAATTTTGCATTAAACATTTAATAAATATAGCTTTTTATTTCTAACTAATTTATATTAACTTTTTTTACAACTAGTAAATTCATAAATCTTACAATTATTATGAACATGCTATTTTGTGTCTGCTATATACTTTGCTCAGTCTATAAAATAAAATATGAAATCTTAAAATCCTTTCTTCCAATTCTCCCTAAACCTTTTGGTTTTATATTCTGCAAGGTTTTAGTTCATGATAATTTAACAAAAATAATTTGGCCTTACTTCCATGTGTTTGATGTAGAAATTGAACTTTTGTGTTTGGTGGTATTACCAGAAATATTGATAGCGGGCAAGGTGAACTTTTAAAAGTTAGTGGGACCATAATTATTTTTTCCATAAAAAAATAAAAGTGGGTCGAATAACATACTTCCTTGGTCGTACTAACTGTACAACAGCTGTTCAGTTTTATTTATTTGTTCTGAAACTGGATGAAATTAATTACAATATTTTTGCATCAATATGATGGACTCTGATATCATTGCTGTAGGAGCTTCCTTTAAATAAATTTCTGTTTTCTTTGGATTTGTACTTCTGATTTTATACATAACAATTTAGGTTGGTGCTCATTGACTGCATGGCTGTTAAATTGTAAATATTTGCTTATCTGTTCCTTATAAAGTACATGTTGTATTTTAAATATTAGTAATTTGTTAATAAAGTATATTTAATATTTATTAATCTATTCAACTACTTTAATTTTATGCAGTGCTTAGTTTTAACAAAAGAAGTGTGTATGTTTCATAATAAAAAGGCTTATATATATATATATATATATATATATATATGTATATATAAAATATCATGTTTAATTTTCTTATATGTGTTAGTTTTGTGTTTAATTCAGTAAACTGTAGTATTAAGTGTGTACTTAGTATTGTTAATTTTACTTTTATACATATTAGAATCTGAAAAGAATTTTTTATTGAAAATAAAGCACGTATTGTATTCAATGGTTTTTATTTCAGTTTTGTATAACATTTATGTAATAATGATGTATTATTACACATTTGATGTGTAATATGAGTATGTGTATTTGAGAATCTGTGGTATTGATGAATGTATTTATTTTTTTCTTGTATCTGATTTAGCTCCATGCTTCTATAATTTAGTTTTTATTATAATTAAATTATTATCTTACTAGTCTGTTATGACACTATTACTTGTTTCATTGTTCTCACTTGTTTATATATAAGAATTAAGTTTTGAATGAGCTACGTAATTGTTGCTTAAATGACTTTTTTATTGAAAGAAAGTTATCTTTATTTTTCAGTTGGTTGTGGCAAGCACTGTGGTGGCCATAGGACAAATTACTTTTCTCAGTATTAATAATATTTTCATTACAAACAGATATGTTATTAACAAAAAAAAAAGGTGACAACACAATTGTAGGACTTGCCCATGGCTAAAGCCATGTTCTGGTTGTTCTACTATGGGTTGTTTCTGATGCACGGCTTACACACACAACTTAATTACAGATATTTCCCATTTTATTTAAATATAATATTTTTTCCTTTATTTAATTGAATGATTCTAACTAAAGTACGTCCACATACCATATTTAATTCGCATGGGTGTGAGAGTACTAGCAGCGACGGTCGACACTAACAAAAATAATGTAATTCACAACTTACGTAAAACAAATTTTGCGTGTATGGTTGGCAAGACTGGTGTAGCTGCGAGGCTTAATGTACCAGGTATCAAATCAACTGGGCAATTGAGTTTGAGACCCAGCCAGATCAAGTTACTTTTTACATTTTAGATATTATTAATTTATTTAATTCTACCTCTCGCCTGTGACGTCACAACATAGCAGACAACTACAAAAGCATTTTTTGAGATAACGGTGCAATTTTGCAAAAAATTACTTTTACAAATTATTTTTTGTTATATTTTAATTGTTAACAAATGTGTCGAAGAAAAATATGACCTCAATTAGGTGAAATCTCAAGATGCTGAGGCCTCTCTTACTCTGCACCCTCACCTCCTTGACCTTTTAAGTTGAAAATTTAGTGGCATCAGTGCCCCATATATAGAAGTAATTTGAGCAAGTTTGATCAAAATTGGTCCAGTAGTTCTGTAGATAATAAGGTGATTTAGAGGCCAACACGAAACACACACACATAACGAATATTAATATCTGTAAAATTTCCATCTGGTTTTTTTGGGTTCCTAGGTATCCAGTGAAAACCACATATGCCCAAATGGGCCTGATTACAATACTTCCCTTCTAGAGCTATAGCACTATATAGATGGAAAAGTAAAAGAGAACAAAAAGTATTATTTGTTTCTAGTTTTCTCCTAATGTACGCAAAGTGAGTTATTAAATTTAAACATTTAATGTGGTGTGTTTTTTACTAATTCTTAATTAATATTTAAAAAAAAGTACTAAGATACAACTTTTTTTTATTGAAAATCAGTTACATTTTCTGTTAATTTTTTATTTTTATTTTTTATTTATTTTTTTAAATTAGACCATTCAATGTTGAGATCAAATAAGGTAAGTGCCACTAAGGGCAACTTAGCAGTAAGTTGAATTGCTTAGTTCATGTTTATAGTCATCATCATAAGTTACATTTAATGTTGGCTGATTAAAAAATACTCATAATTTTTATTAAAATTTTATAAATGAAATAAATTTTATATAATAAAATTAATGTTTCTCAAAATTATATGTCATAGCATGTTTCTGTATGAAAAACTGAAGTTTACTGCTCTGATGTAATTAGGGTTGATAGTTCAGAGCCAATAAAAACATTATACTTGTAAAATTATTCTTTAAAATTCATGCATTAGTTTATTTAATTTGTATTCAAACAGCTACATTAGCTCTGTTTTAAAATAAGAAAATTAAACTATAATTTTGTTATTGAAGATAATGAAAGTGGTGTTGTTACTAATATATTTATTTTAAGTCTAACTGTGCACAGTTGAATCTTAATAATTTATCTTTTAATAATTTGTCAATGAGTTGAGTTCAGGGATAAGATCATTAACTGGACCCCATTAGAATCTAGTAGTGTCAAATTATGGAACTTCTCATAGAAGAGATTTAAATACAAAAGAGTGTAAAGTAAGTATAACTAGTTTCTGTAGATCAACAGTGTTAAGTAACATTGGTTATAGTATGCGACTCCATATTGTTGACAATTTTTTTAATCTACGTCTAATTTATTGCTTTAAAGTGAAATAAAATTGTCAACATGGATGTACGCTGGTTAATTTTCTTATTAATTATAAATTTATTTAATAATGAAATTTGTAATCTAGGTTGTGAATCTATATAATTCTGAATATGTATTCAGTACTATAATTTGCTATGGGAGACCATGCAACTGTGTAAATATGTGATGCTACAAAGATGAATTATTTATAGTCTGATAAATGAAATAGTGGAAGAAACACTTCAGTTTAAATTCAAGTGAAAACTGATTGTATGAGTTACATTTTTGTAACCAAAATATCAGTCTGATTTACACCAGATTAAAGCCTGATTTGTTTTACAATTTTCTTCTAAAAGCTCACTTAAACTAAAAGAAACATTTCCATTTAAAGAAAAAAAAACAGGAAATACCCCTTTAATTAATTAAAAATTAACTTAATTTTATATTGTATAATTATGTGATTTCTTTTTTATATCTTTGACAAAACAAGTTTGTAAAATATATAGTTATTTTATGTTAAAATGTGAACTTTAATCTTTATCCTCATCAAATTTAAGGTGGTTTGGTTGATTGTTTTAGCAGCAGTGGCCCTTATTAAACAAAAATATTGTTTTGTTATAAAAGTTCAAAGTCTCACAGTATATAAATTTTGACAGACATTTCAAAAGAAACCGTTAATTAATGAAAATAAAAATCTGTGTAAAATATTTCATTCAATTTTTCACCACATTTTATGAGTGTAGCTTTTCTTTGCAGTGAGTACATCCCAGTGATAAAAGAATTTGTAGCTGTAGAATTTTATTTGACAACTAGCCACTTATTTAATCAAAATTGTTGATAAAATAATTTTTAATTACTCTGTAATTAATCAGTTGTATTAAGTATTATTTTTGGTATAGCTATATATTTTTGTAGGTTATGTAATTTCTTTTCCTGTTTAGCCTCCGGTAACTACCGTTCAGATAATACTTCAGAGGATGATATGCATGAGTGTGAATGAAGGTGTAGTCTTATATATTGTCAGTTCGACCATTTCTGAGATGTGTGGTTAATTGAAACCCAACCACCAAAGAACACCGATATCCACGATCTAGTATTCAAGTCCGCGTAAAAATAACTGGCTTTACTAGGACTTGAACGCTGGAACTCTCGACTTTCAAATCAGCTGATTTGGGAAGACGCGTTCACCACTAGACCAACCCGGTGGGTTAGGTTATGTAATTTATGTTCACATATGCTCACTTGTATATGTATATCATAGTTGTGTAATAAAATTATGTTTACATTATCTACCACATATACAGAGTGAATGTAATACTTAATTATAAACAATAATTACTATAACATCAAAAATAAGTAGTCGACTTCTGTGTAACGAAGTACCACGGGACCCGCGAAAAAAGTTCGTAAAATAGAATATTACAGTAGTAATATTGTAATTTTATTTACATAAAGAAATTTTCAAAAATATGAACCGTTTATAAAAAGTAAGATACGAGAGGTGGATCAAAAAATAAGTTGCATCCTTGCCGTGTTCTTGAACTGAAAGGGATATATAGTCAGTCTTGTAGTGGCAGCTGGTTGTTTTGTCTTCACGTCCCCAGCAGCTATTCAGTACGTGTGTAGTGTCGTTATCAATATGGTGTGTCCTCTAGGGGTTTCGTCCAGATTAGAAGTGCATTCAGCAGTCCGATTTTTGTGGACAAAAAATTACAATTCTGAAATTCTTCGCCAAGTTGTTGAGGAATATGGTGAGAATGCAATGTCACGTCCCATGATCACAATGGTGCCAAATGTTCCTGAAAAACAAATCTGAGTGATGAACTGCGTGCTGGACGTTCTTCAACTGCAAACACAACGGTTAAAGCGGAACGCGTGATTGAAATTATTTTGAGTGACCGGGGCATTAAAATTAGAGATAAGTGAACTTAACATCAGTTATGGTAGTTTGCGATTATTCACTATCAGCTTGGTTACCGTAAGATGTGTGCACGGTGGGTGCCACATTTGTTGACCGACAACCACATCATCGTTTTGCATCTGCTCTTTTTTTCTTCAACGTTATTCCAGAATTGGTCCACAGTTTTTGAAACAAATCATCACAGGGGATGAGAGCTGGGTGCTTCATTACACTCTTGAGATTAAACGAGCGTCACATGAACGGAGACATAAAAATTCGCCGCAGTCAAAAAAAGTGAAAACATTCCCACGTGTTCGAAAGGTTATGCTGACAGTCTTTTTCGATTCTGAGAGAGTTGTTTATAGTGAATCCCAAGGAATAACAATCAGTGCCGAATCTTATTGTGAGACTTTAAAAAAAATTGCGTAAAGCCATTAAAGATCGAAGACCGAGAAGATTGAGCGATGGGGTCGTTTTGATTCGCGACAATGCTACTCATTTAGCTCATGTGACAAGTTACTGCAAAAATTCAAGTACGAAGTGGGGTCTCGTACGCCGTACAGCTCTGACCTAGCACCCTGCGACTACCACCTGTTTGGTCCTCTCAAGCGAGACCTGGGAGGGGAGCGTTTTGCTAATGAAGAATTGAAGGAATCTGTCCTTAAATGGTTGAAGGAAATTGGGACGAAATTTTTGTGAGAGTGGAACTGAAAAACTTGCCACAAGGTATGAAAAGTGTTTAGAAAAACTTGGTGATTATGTCGAAAAATAGATAAAAAAAAAGTAGTGTTTTGTTTTATAAATATGTGTTCGTTTCATACAGGGGGTATAACTTATTTTCTGATCGTCCCTCGTATAAGTTCTATATTTGTATAATGTAATGTAAATTGCTTTCTTTAGTTTTAATAAAAAATGTACACCGTATTATATTAATCCAATAGTTTTTTAAAATTAAAATAAAAAAGTAAAAAATTAATAAACACGTTAAATTGATGAGTACAGTATGTTCAAAAGTCTGTAAAACAACTTTCTGAAAAGAAACCTATAATTTTTATTTACGAAGGTAATTTCATTTTCAAAAAAAGATTATAAATTATTCAAGCAATTAAACATAATATCCGGTACATTTTTAAATGAATGCAGGCCACCTTTTCATATCGAATGATCGCAATAACTCATCGTGTTTAGGCTTAACGGACGTTACACCATCCGTTTCATCTTCAATTTGTGGGTCCACTAGTTTTTTTTTTTGTAAAACGTTTGATTATTTCCTCATCGTTAGGACACTGCTATCACATCTAACTGCAGTTCTAATTCCGTGTTGCTTTGCAATTTATCCCAGTTATCGGTAAGAAATTCTGGAATTACGAATTCATTTTCATCTTCAGTTGTAAAATTATTGTTATTGGTGATTATTACTGTATCATTCTTACTTAACACGGCTTTTTAAAAATATTTTGAAATCGTTTCAGGGGTTACATCATGAGACCGTGCATTAGATATTTCAGCAGTACATTCTTTTAAATTTAGTACATTTTTAACTGGAATGTCGTCATCGATAACTTTAAAAAACTATATATAACTACGAATTAGAATTCGTTTTCTGTAGTGAACTTTTAAATTTATAATTATACCCTGGTCCATTGGTTGCAGTTTTTAATAAATCATACCTGGCGGAAAGCAAGCAACAATTAAAGATTTTATGTTTTCATTTGCATGGCTGGGGTGGGCCACGCAGTTATCAATAAGTAAAAGAATTTTACTTTTTTATCTTGACATCTCATCATCAAGTTTTGTTAACCGTTTTGTGTAAATTTCAGTTGTCACTCAAGCTTTTCTGTTGTAATCGTAATCTGTCTCTAATGATTGGATGCCTTTACCTTTTCAGATCATGTAGTCTTGGAACTGGTTATGTGCGGCGTCAGTTTTAAAACTCTGTTACAAAATCATTTTGTATAGGATCTAAGTCGGTTTTTTTTTAATATTCACAAAGGAATCAGTTCTATTACACAATTTGAACGACGTTTATACGATGTAAAATGTTTTATTTAGACTAGAAAGAATATGACCATTTTTTTCTCAGAAATGTGCTTGTGTGTGACTTGTGTATTATAATTGCTATGAGGATTACGGATTTATTTATTATTTACAAAAATAGCTTATCTTACTAGCAACATATCGATGTATTGAAACACATAATAAATTATGATATACGGCACACACAAAAAAAAGAAGGAAATTATGGTCATTTGTGGTTTTTTGTCAATCTGAATAGCCTTTTGAGTGGTGGGGATTTTTATAAAACGTAATTTTCTGAATCTACTTTCACTTATACTAACATATGTTACTAATCTGTGATTTATGACACGGGTTTTTCATCATATTTTGCCCAATTTTCAACCGATTTGCTTGACAGTATTATTTTTAAAATCGGCAAACTATGTTTCATAAACACAAAGCAAAAAAAAAAATTCGCTAATTAAAAACGCGGCCCAAAAAAATTCAGCAATTAAATTATCGTAATTTTTGTACTGTTTCAATTTTTATGTTACAGGCATAAAAAATATCCAATCGTAAGGTTTTTTGTCAGAATCTGTTATATCTCTTTAATATACTGTCATTTTTTGAAATTTTTTTCACAAAAGGGTAGCATAAGACTATGAAGGGAGGCAATCAGATACCAACATATTTTCGCGGAGCGCTAATCAACCGCGGATCATTGTGATGGGAAAAGGTTAAAAGTTGACAACGAGGTCGCTGAGACTTCCGATTACTAGAAGTTTGAGCTTCTCAGTACCGGTCATGTTATCCACAATACTAGATTGTGGATACCGGTGTTCTTTGGTGGTTGGGTTTCAATTAACCACACATCTCAGGAATGGTCGAACTGAGAATGTACAAGACTACACTTCATTTACACTCATACATATCATCCTCTGAAGAATTATCTAAACGGTAGTTACCGGAGGCTAAACAGGAAAGAAAGAAGAAGTACCGGTCATGTTGGGAGCTATCATTATAGTAATCCTCTCTTTACTGTAGTTTCCATCAAAACATTTTTCATTCCTAAAAGCTAACGTTTTGTCTGGAGGGCAATTAAAAAATAGCCCGTTCTCATCGGCATTAAAAATATCATTTTTATTGTATTCATGCAGTAGGTTAGGCAAAATGATTTCCTTCAATGTTATACATTCTTCTACTTTTACGTCAGTACTATCGCCGCATAAAACCTTTTGTACAAGAGCATGCCGTAATTTAAACTTGTCAATTCAACCAGCACTAGCTAGAAAATGAGGACAATTTAGTGCTGTGGCGAATTCTAAAGCCTTTTCTTTAATATTGGCTCCCGATACTGATAAATGTTTTTTCACAAACTTCAATTAACCACTTCATTACAGCCTCATCAATATCATCGTAAATACAAGACGTAAAGCTCTTTTTATTATTGCCTAAATTTTCTGCTTGTTTTTTAATAAAAACCTTTATTTAATATTGTGGAAGGAGAATTTCTGTCACGTTGTATACCAAAAAGAAATGCTATGTCTTTCTTCTTGCCTCCTTTTTCAACTTTATCGATTATCTGCATTTTTTCTTTGATACTCAAACACTTTCTTTTGGATATTTTTTAACAAATCACATACACGATAACCAGTGGCGGCTGGTAGCTAAAATTAGTGGGGGTGCTGCTCCAGAATCTTTTTTCTAGATTTTTTCAAGGTCATGGTTAAAGTTTTCTGTTAAATAAAAAAACCGAAAAATGAAATGAATCAAATAGAACAGCTGGAAGCAGGATAATAATCTATGTACACTTATCAAATTCGAGAATATGGTACACGGTTTTTAAGCACAATATGTCACAGTGTGCCATATTCTCAATGTGCTTTAAACGTGTACCATTATTATTATTTATTAGGTTTAAACGAATAAATAAAGTGTCAATACAGATAATATGTTTTAATATTATTATATAAAATGTCCTCTTAAAACACTATAGTCACAATGGTGCTTAATTTAAATTTCTATGAACACAGAAACAAATACATAATTAGTTTAATTATCTTCTCTTTCTCCCTTCCTGCGTTTTTTTTGGACTGATTTGGCAATCGAAGAGCCCTTGCTTTCCGCCATCTTCTGATCACTACTGCAAAAACGACTTAACAATTAATATTCCTTCCACCGACTAAATAGAAAAGGGAATGAACAAATAACGGGAAGTAAAAAACTACCTTCCACCAGTACACCAGGGTCGGCACTGCGAGAGCGACAGTGCTTTCTCTCCCACGCAGCCTCGCGTTCAGCTTCCTATGTGTACTTGCCCACAACAGCCGAACACCATGCCGCTGGAACTGTGAAGCGCGCAGTTCCATAGAAAGAGTTTTTTTTATCTTTTTCATGAACTGGGGGATGGCTACTGACATTAAGCTTAAGGATTATATATTGTACAAGTATAAAGAAAAAAGGACTCATTAAATGTTATCGATAATATCAAGTGGAAATAGGAGTGCTGCAGTTCCACAGTGCCAATATGCAAGCCGCCACTGACGATAACACCAATACACGGAAAATACAAGTTACACCAATACACGGTACACTATTGAACAGTACAGTACAGTCCTTTGAAAAAACAGCACGGGTAAATATGGTACTCAAAAACAAAAAAATGCAATGTAATACCGTACGTACGGTAAGAAAAACAAAATCACCCAAAAACACTACTGGAACAAAACAAAACCATTAGATCTGTATCGTACAGTATTAACATTAGGGACAGAATAGCAATTCACTTACGCATTAGACTTACTTTTGCAGTAGCATGAGTCAACGATAAGAAAGGAATGCGTAACAATGTTAGTTGCCGATCTGCCGACGCCAGCAACTTCCTGTCGTTCATACAGTATCCTAACTTTCAAAAAATAACACAGTACAGTACTTAATGATTATATGTATCCAATTTATTTATTTTTTGTCATTTTCATTTATTATTCACAGTAAACATAAAGTATTTAGAACAAAAAACTTCGTTATATAGAAATTCCATTTCGCTAAGTAGAGACAATTTGTAATGTAATAATGCTGCATTTTTACCATTCTCCAAAAAATTTCGTCAAATGGAAAAATTTGCAATTTAGACGTTCGTTATGTGGGAATTCGACTGTATTTGTCAAAATGTTATCAAAACAAGTTTAATAGTAAAAACTGATTGTATGAATCCATACATTTTAGTTTAAAATTTTTCACTATAGAAACTTTATATTTGTTTGAAATTTATTCATATAAAATTTGTTGTGTGTTTAAATTTAATACTACATATTGCTGTAAACAATTACAAGTATGAGTAAAAAGCACCTTTGAGGTTGTCATACTGGCTTCTGTGCTTGTGTGCTTAGAGTTGGTACGACTGTGATCACATGTACAAAATTTGAACTCAATTGGATCACCTGCCTTCTGGTTATTACAGTATAAACATGTCCACTCCACTAGCAGTTTGCACCAAGGAGGTGGGTTTGGATCTAAAGGAGGAACAATGAGCAGTGATCTGATTTTTCTGGTTGGAGGGTTTGAAAGGAGCTGAAATTCATTGTTGAATTTTTTCACAATATGGGGACAGTACTTTATCATCCAAAAGTTTTTTTGTGGATCGTGAAGTTTAAAAGTGGCTGAATATTTGTGATGCACGAAGAGGGAGGAGGACGCATCAACCTTCACCATGGATGACAAGATTCAGCAAATTTGATAGATTGTTTTGGCGAAGAGGTTCGTTCAATGAAGTAGCATCTTCTTTGAACATTGGTCATAGTTCTGCCCTTCAAATCATCCATGATGAGCTCAGCTTCCATAAAGTCTGTGTGTGATGGGTACCAAGACAATTTACTGCAAAACGCAAGCTCAAGTGCGTTGACATTTGCCAATGCTTAATTGATCTTTTTAACAAAGAATATGATTCATTTTTGAGCAGAATAGTCACTGGTGATGGAATATGAGTTCATAACTGAGCCAGAATCAAAATGCCAGCATATTGAGTGGAAACATCTGGGATCTCCGAAGAAGAAAAAATTCAAGATTACACCATCGGTAGGAATAGTTATGCTAGTTGTTTTTGGGATGTAAAAGAATCTATACTGGAAAATTTCATGGATTTGGGAATATGATCAACAGCCTGAGTTACAGTGAAATGCTGGAAAACAAACAGCAGTTTGCAACAAACGCCAAGGTCTATGTTGAAGAAAGTGATGTTGCATGACAACATTTTTTTTTTTAATCTCTGGGACCACCGTTAGGTATTGCTTCAGAAGATGAGATGAATGATTTGTAGCATGTGTGAAAATGTCATGCCTGATCGGGATTTGAACCTGGGACCTCCAGATGAAAGGCCAAATCGCTACCACTTGTGCCATGGAGGCCGGCATGACAAAACCTGCCCACACACAGCTTGCACACCATTCAAACCATCTTTTGAGGTACTGTAACATTCTCCTACAGCCCAGATCTGGCTTTCTCCAACTTTCATCTGTTTGGGCTGCTCAAGAATGCTTTGGCGAGGTCTTCAATTTTTCACAGACTTAGACATTCTGGAAGTGCTACAAAAGTTGGCTGCATGACCAAATGAAAACCTTCTTCTTGAAAGGAATACGCGAGCTTGTGAACCACTGAACCAAGAGCATTGACAAGGAAAGTGACTATGTAAAAAATCATGTACTTGTTGAACCCTTATCTTTGTATAAATAAATTGTGGAACGATATCTTTGTACCTTAATGATATCTTGTACTCTTGTATCTCTTTGTACCTTGTATCTTGTATCTCTTTGTACCTTGATATCTGTAATGATATCTTTGAACCTTATCTTTGTATAAATAAATTGTAGAACGAAACGTATTGATAATTTTTGACTCTCCTTCATATGAAATAAATTCCCTTTTATTAGATTTAAAGGCCATGTGTAAGTGTTTATTTGTATATTACATTACTATAATAATATTAAATTTTTATCATTGTTATAATAACATTGGTATTGTTACAACACATAATACAGTATGCACAGTATGTGTTTTTCATTAGCTGGAGTGCTAATTTCATTTTATTAGTTTTAACTGTTAACACTTTTTTATCTAAAGAATTTCCACTGATCCATTCTCTGACATATTTGAAATTACCCACTTTCTCTACTTTTTATTATTATTTATACTAAGGAAATTTGGGTAGTTTTTATCATTAGTAAAAATTTTTGTTTCCTCAAAAGTGATTTTTAGTCCCATTTTAGCATCTTGTTTTTCTAATTTTTTTAATTTGCAGTTCGACTTCTTTCCAGTTTTTAGCAAATAATGCCATATCATCAGCAAAAGCTAAACAGTTCATTTTTTAGTTCCCAGTCTTATTACAATATTTTTGTGTAAATATTTGTTTCATTCTCTATCTTTTCAAAAACACAGTTAAGAAGTAGTGGAGAAAGTCCATCACCTTGTCTTATGCCGGTTTTGATGGAAAAGGATCAGATAATTCTTCCAGAAATGTTATTTTAGAGTATGTGATAGTTAATGTTGCTTTGATTAAGTTTGTGGTTTTGTGCCAATCTTCATTAGCAAAGTTCAATACACAAAGTATCTTGATGTAATAATAAACTATTACTGTTGGTCAGTAAATTGACTATTGGACTGTCATGTGAAGCACTCAGTAGCGCACATACGCATGATTACTTATTACTTTCCAATACTATAGAGATTGTCTTACGATTGGGGTTTTGTAAAAGATCTCCTTTTCCTTGGTACAATTATTTTACTAATAGTGCAGTATTGAGTGGATGCAATTTAGTACTGTTTTTAGTTCTACTCTTAAGCCGATAATAAGCTACAAGAAACAATATTATGATTATACCGATCAGTCTTATATATACCGATCTAAATCAGAAGTATTTAAAGAATTAATATATGTTCACAAAATCCCACCTTTGTTTCCTTTTTTTAAATGTAGGGAATTTAGATTAAGTCTCCTTCATCAATAAACTATTCAAAATGTAATGCAGAAACTAGCCTGATCTGATAATTTCTTTGAAATGAAATGTCCGCCCAGAAGTATTTTGACGATATAAAAGTCAAAACTTGTAATTTATTATCGAAGTGGTAATGCTCATTTTCAGATATTTAAAAACTGGAACGGTAAATTTTATAGAATACTATTTCGTTGCAATACATTTTGTGAATAGTTATAAAATTTAACATTTAGTACTACTTAAGTGCTTAAAAACAAATGTGTAGAAGACAAACAGGATTATAAGCTATTTTTGTAATTATTTTGTTTCTGAAATAATTATTAAGTTGACTAATAAATATTATTTAAATTAATAATTTTATTTATATTTCTATAATTTTTTGAAAATAATAGTAACTATTGCCCTTTTTTCTCATATATAAATACTTGTCTTTTTTTAAGTAACTTCCATATTTTGTTCATTACAAAATTTTGCTAATAGTTAAGTGTTATTTTGTAGAACGTAAAATGTTATACAGTATAATTATTTCTTTCCAATGACTCATTGCAATATAAAAGTAGTTAAGATAAAAAAACACTTCATTAAATTAAGTAAAAAAAAGAACCATGCTATCTAACAAATATAAGGCTATTAAGTTCGAGTTAAGAACTCATTTGTAATAAAAAAAAATTGACATTTTTGTTATTCTAAAAATGTACTTAAATCTTGTTTTAATTTTTGGAATTAGAAAATACATTATTATTAGGTCAATAGTCTTAATACTTTAGCTGATTGTTGTCTTAAGACTGGTAATGTTCGTAATAGGCTGCAGTTTAGTACAATATGAAGTATTTTTCAGTTTTCCTGATAAATGTAATTTTACAGACACCCACAATTTTTATATTCTTGTTTAAACTATTTACTATTGTAAAAAAAAAACATATTGAAATAGTAATCAAAGACTGACATATTCTTTTTAAAAATACAGGCCATTGTTTCCAAAATAATCTTCCAAACAGTCTGAAATTGATGAGAAAGTCCATAATTTTAACATATGCTACTTAATATTTTACCTATTTTATTGAATTTATGTAGCTTGGAAATTGTGTACCCTTAAAAAAGGGTGTAAAAACCATCTTTCCTGTGTTTTTCTTTAAATGTAAACAATCTTAGTAAGGTAACTTTGTGTAGACTAATTACATGAATTTTTATGTCAGCTTAAATTCAAGTAACTTTTTTTGTTAACTGGTCTGCACATGTGAAATTTATAGTTTTGATAGTTTGACCACATAACAATTACTGTGATAGATTGAACCAAGACATTATTTTACTTTATCAAAATGTATTACACAGTTTTGTAAGTTGTACTTGGCCTATTTTCTGTATGCAGTTGTCATAAGTAAAATAAAGAGTGACAGTTTTAAACTAATTGTAAGTTTGTTACTTTTAAACAATTATGTCTTACCAGTTTATTATCTCACTGTTTGGGTACACAATCATGTACTTTTGAGTGACAGTCTAGTTTTGTATAGCAGTATAGTATTCTGTTGTACTGTTATGAACAAAAGGTACATATTTATATATAAATAAATGAAATACAATCTTACCAACAATTCATCTGCAGTCTCTTTTCTAGTTCTTTCGATCATTCAACCATCCTCAGGAAAAGTTATTCTTCAATTTATATCATTAAAATTAAATTATGTAAAAAGTAAATGTATAAAATGTTAAAATCACAACTGGTCATCATAGTACAAAGTTAGTCATGTCTGTTATGTAAGAAGGTCATAGTTACTAGAAAAGAAACTGTGAACAAATTGTTGGTAAGGTATTATTCATATATTTATATATGAATAATATTATATACCAACTGTGCCATGTTATCTTTATGTTTTTTAAAAATTAAAAAACATAAAAGGTACATAATGTATAATAAAATGCAATTGTGATAAATAAAAACAGCTATTACAGTTACCAGAATATACATTTTTATGCATATTTTAATAATAAATTGTAATATAACATTCTAAATAAAAAAAACTGAATTGAAATTTCAACATTATTTATAAATTTATCATTTTCAAAGATTAATCTTTTTTTTAGCTGCTAAAAACATGGAGAGTTATGTTTAATAATTTTATAAGGAATTATTCTACTGTGTCTAATAAGTTACAAATGTAGGAATTAAAAAACTGTTACTATATTTTAAAAAAATGTTTGATATTTAACTATTACAAAAATGTTTAAAAACAACATACACCTTGTTTTATTTTACTTCTTATTTAAAATAGTAATGTAAATAGTTTGTTACATGCATAATATTCATTCATCAATAGTGGGTTAACATACCAACATTTGGTTTTATAAAAAAAAAATTTCACTCAGTATATCACAGCTATTGCAATATTGTATTTTTTTCTGATATTTTGTTATCGATTTAACATATTATTCAAGTAGTAATTCCAGTTTATCAATTTACTATATTAGTCTGTTTTTGGTTGTTGAGGTTACCACCGGATTGTAAATTCATTACCAATGTATATCTCTGTAGAAAATCTTCTTGTTTATATATGTTTATTAATTGGTTTAAAGAGTTTCTATTCAATTGTAATAATAATTTATCTTAGACATTTAAGTCTGTCTTAAAAATTAAAAAACTGAAAAAAAATTCTATAAATTATAATTTAACACTGCTTATATTAATTTTGACTAGTTGAATGTAAGGTTCCTCAAAATTACTAGTAAAATACTGAATGTATAATATAGTCAAATGAAAAATGTAGCCATAAAAAAAACTTTCAAGGAGATGCAAATATGATTTGGTAATAAGGTAGGGAATATACTTACCATAAAGATTGATTGACTTTTTCACCCAAAAGATAAATAAGTTTTTTGTAAATAAAATTTGATAAAGAAAAACTTTTCCCCTAAAATTCCTTTAAAAATTTCTTGTATCCACCAGAAAGAGAATATTTTGGTGAATATTTTAATTTAATCTCAAAGTACATTCTTATTGTTATGCAAAATTAATATAATATAGAAGAAAATGAATAATATAAAAACTTGTGTAATGATATAAGAACTTTTAATCCACATATCTGTAATAAAGTATCAGAGAATGTATTACAACAAATTTTATAATGTCAGAAAGTTTATTCTGTTTGGAAAATAATTTTGTTTTCAAAATGAAATTAATAAACAACTATATAGTGCACTTTTAGATTGATTATATTTTTGGATGCTAGTAACTAGGGTATCTAAACATCTGTAAAACCATATAAAATGTGGGTCCTTATCAAAATTTCTTAGGTTGAAAAATCCATCTTCATTTTATTGGATAAAACTTTGTCCTGAATTAGATGGTAAATTACATGATTTATCCTGATGAGTAAAATTAAATTATGTAAAAAGTAAATGTATAAAATGTTAAAATCACAACTGGTCATCATAGTACAAAGTTAGTCATGTCTGTTATGTAAGAAGGTCATAGTTACCAGAAAAGAAACTGTGAACAAATTTCTCACCACATATCTTCCTATTTCTTTTCTTTATCAGTAGGTTCTGGGGATATAGTTCTAACATTGATAGATTATCCTGGGGTTGTGTCGGTGCCTGAATGAAGAGCCAGTATCTTATCCTTGATATCCGTTGAAGGGGTGACTGTAGACTCACTCAGAGATTTCTTCACATGTATATAGACTTATTGTGCAGTCATTGGACAGGGACTTATTTCAGCTGAAGATTGCTACAAAAGAAGTGAAATTTTTACAGAAATAATTTCAATATTACAAAAAATGACTGAAATCATATACAATAGATCTTGTTGTGAGAGAACCAGGCAAAACATGTTGAGAACCCAATCTATATTCAGTTCTTAAATTGGAAGTTGATTTTTTGTACTGCCTTATTCTGCTGTGAGTGAGACTTCAGATTTTTTCTTGTACTTATTACAGTTAATTTAACTCTCTGTCAGCAATCTAGGTCATTAAGGGTGTAAACAAATTTAAATCAAATAATTTTTCCACTGTTTCAATTTTTATTTAAAAAATGACAATGTGATTTAAGTCATTTTTTAGATCAATTATTAATACTTTTATGTTTAAAGTATAGATCATAATGAAAAAACATAATTTGTTTAGAATATTGAATACTGAATATTTTACTATCCAGAAATTTCTGTCAAAATTTTTTTTATTACACTTTGATAACCTAATGTATGCACACATTTAGTCTTCAAGAGAAATTCTCAAGATTGTAATAAGAAACCAAACTTCAAATGAAAAATATAAACTTGAAATAACGTGTTTATTCTCTCTTAATTTTCTGTTTTGAGTAAAATACTATAATTTTTCCATACTAAATCAAAAAATACTCAGCTTTTTATTAAAGATACCTCTGCAACAATAGTCTCTACTCATGTCAGGAAAATTTTTGAAATACGAGATTATTGATTTTATAGCAAATGTTTTGAGAGATGTATGTGGGTGTGGAAATACCACCCACCAACTGCTTGTAATTTCTGTATTACTTAACTGTGGAAGTATAAATTAGAGAAATGAATGAAAGATTTAGGATATTGAGCAGGGAGGTATCATTCCAATAGTATGTCAGTGATTATCATCACTGAAAACTATTAAGATCATTTTTTGTAATGTTAAAGGACCCTGATTCAAATCCAGTGAAAGGTATAGTTACTTTTATTTATATTTAAATGCCTGTGCACTGATATACTTTGGTCACTGGGACTCAGTTAACTCTACTGCTTAGAACTGGAAAATGCAGTTAGGCTAAAGTTTTTTGTGAAGTAGCATAATATCAATAAAAATCTTTGTGACTATAAAAATGGCTTCCACATTGTTAACCGTGATATGTAAACTTTTTTGTGTATCTGGCTCTTTTTTAATAATAAGCTATGCAAATACTGGAATCTGTATATAATTTTTTTTTCTGAATGTATTAAAAAGCTTATTAAGATATATTAACATAAATAATATAATTTTATTTGATTATTGTGATGTTTTGGTGGCTGATAAAGAAAAATCATTAGAAACTTAATTTACAGAATTTGGTGGATTACAATTACACAATTATATTTACAATTTATATAAATGTATATTAAATTGTTATGTGAAAATGTCTCCAAACTATTACAACCAATATATTTACTTACACTTTGTATACTTTTGTACTATGTCTAGACTTACTATATTTGTAAACATATTTATTTTAATGATTACTTAAAATACTTAAAAATTAAGAATTAACTTAAAATTACTTACATTTTTATTTATTACATGATGTACTAATATAGAAGAAATGAGACTGCTTATTGTTAGATTAAGTTAATATCTCACATGAAGTGTAATGGTAAAAGTAACACTATGGAATAAACTGGATTCAAAATATCATATACAGCTTTAAGCTAAAGTTTTTTTTCATATCATGATCAAGTGCAGGTGAATAAGATTATACTAATTCTATACTACTTTAACTGTTATTGGAATGGAAAGGAATTTTTAAGTGGACCAAAAATATTTTTCATTTGAAAACAAATTAAAAGTTTTTATGTTATCATTTATTTTTTTGTCACTGGCTGACTTTTTTTCTGCCAACCTATGACTATTATCATTCTTTTCTATTATATAAATTTATATATTTTAAAATTGGAGTCTGTAAAATAGGAACTATCCTAAATTGTACAAAATTTGAAATATTTTAACAGAGTTCTATATCATTCTTTGTGACAGAGAGGTCTTGTCTTTCATATAGATGGTTCTGGGTTTGAGTCTGTATCAGAATATTTTTCATGGAATTCAGAATCATGTATCATAATGTAACTATAATGGGGCAATGTCTATTTTGCTTAGAAAAAAAAAATATGTGAAACAATTTTTAAAGGTATGCTCTACGCTAGTATAGATTTGAAAATTATATATATAAAAAAAATTAAATATTTGTTAAAATTTTAAAAATATTTTTAAAGGTTTATTATTTGTTCTTAACAAATGAAAGACAATTTTTTTCACACGTACTTGTAGTTTTAACAAGATGTAGTTGGTTCATGTAACTTAAAATTAACTTTTTTTTAAGTTACATTGTTATTAGGGTTACACTTAATTATGTTAAAATTTCAACCTACTTAAATGCATGAGTGTGCCAAATATTTTGACTTAATGTGGCAGATTCTTATTTTGTGATTTTCTTTTAACTGCTACGTTTTATAATATTTATTGGTTTTTTGTATTAACAAATAATAAATCAGTAGCATTTATATCAATTTAGATGAAAATCAAAATTCTTCCTCTATGAGTGAACATTCATTATTTAATCCAATGTGTCCCACTGAAGTACATTAATTTTTTTCTTTACCCTGTATGTTTTAATTTTTCTCCTGGCTGTGACACGTATATAGTAAACATCTGAAGTATGAGTGACCTAGTCAGAATTTTTTTCTCTAAGAGTAGATTATATAAAAATCACTATATACCTAACCTCTGTTGAATAAAATGAAGGGATAGAGTTAAATTTTACCTGCGTTTCAGTAGTCTTGATGTGCTGATATGCGACCAGTTTATAAGGCTTATTAAAGAAGATTAAAATTACTAACACTTACATTTACTTTCCCTATTAAGCCTGACATGGAATCTGATATCTTTCTTGAGAATTATTTGGGAATGTCTGGTGTCTCGTGTCAGGTTGTCTGTAACCAGGTTCCTTTATTTTATCAATTTATAAATGTATTTGTATATTATAAATGAATGCTACTAATATATGTATAAAATTACTTTATGAATGTGTATATTTCATTTATACATATGTCTGAAATCATAATCATTTTCTTAAATCTAGATATAATGTTGAGAAATTTAATGAGTTGTAACTACATGATTGTAGATATCCATCTAACATAACTATTTTAGTTTAAATAATGCTGAAAAAAAATCTTTCCTTCATTCTTCATTTTACATGCTGTTATGTCTATATCTGTACTTTTCCCGATTATAAATAATTACTTCTATGGCTAACATAAGATCTAGTTTATTTACTTATTTAACTTGTCTCACAAATTAAACATTAAATTTGTAATCTGTCTCACAAATTAAACATTACACATTTAATTAGACTTTTAATATTCCAGTTTATGTGTTATGATTAATCAAAAGGCTTCCATGACACAATCTGTTCTTTAATTTTTACTGTTCATCAGTAAATAATTGTTTGTTTCTATATTTCTTTCTTTTAAAATAATCTTTTTATGAGTTATTTTTACCTTATCTAATTATATTCTGTTTAACTTTAATAGTAAAAGTGTTCATATCTTTGTGCCAAACACACACACACACACACACACACACACACACACACACACACACACACACACACACACACACACACACACACACACACACACACACACACACACACACACACACACACACACACACACACACACACACACACACACACACACACACACACACACACACACACACACACACACACACACACACACACACACACACACACACACACACACAATATATATATATATATATATATATATAATATACATACACACGTGCGCGTATAATATATCAGAAAATTTATAAAAGTTGTGAAATATTTACAATAGTAATAAACAATTTAAAAACACTTGAGTTTCACATTACTTTGTTAAAAATTGAGTAACATTTTTTATTAGATGCATTTATTTACGTTATATTCAGTTTTGAAACTGAATAAATTGAAAGAGTTTATGTAATTTTTATGAATTTCTGACAAAATTAAAAGTTGTGATGGATGTGTTCTCAACTATTAAGTTCAAAAATCCCACTTGGAAATATTTAGAGATGGTTTTAGTTTCTTTTGTGTACTAAACCAGTACTTTTATTGCTTTTAGAAATCCAAGATTAAATTATGAGGGCATATAAAATTATTAAATTAAAGTTATTAGCATATTTAAAGTTATTAAATATGAGTTTTAAAATATGAGGGTATTCTGGAAAATTAATACTACAATAAGCACACTAACAGTTAGTGTAATTTTATTGAACATAGTCTAAGGAAAACTTAATAGGCATTCTCAATTCTCTCATTGATTTGGTACATTGAGGAACATACTATTCTTTGTTAATGAACATGGACCATTGTAGAGACAACCGTGTAATATGGGTCTATTTTGGGGTCATATTCTGTGTAGAGTTAGTTACAATCTCTTGAGGCTGCAAAATTTAATATTCTTTGATAAAAGCAGGTCCGATTCGTTGGAGACCACTCATTTAATAGGTGTGGTTGTTCCTTACTTAGTTTGGGGTGTCTTTGCACAGATTAGAGGTACAAAGCCCTGTTAGCTCTTTAAGAATACATTACAAGCCTTTCATAACCATAGATTAGTATCCATAAGGTCAGGTGCTTTAAGATAAATAAATTAATTAATTAGATTTCTTATGTTACTAAGATTAAGATTATTTATACCCCATTAACATTTGTTTATGCTCTTCCATTAACTAGTGTGAACCCATTGCACACAGATCTTCCTGTAGTCTGAATCTAAGTAAACTGTTCTACCAAGACTTTTACTTTTTTGATTATCACATCATGTAAGTTTATTCTACCACACACCTTTTTTTGGAAATTCCTTTTTTTTAATGATACCTAATAGAGTAACTGATTTCTTATGAATCTCAGCCTTTATCACATTTTGAAAATCAATATTACACTGTAAATTATATTCAGTGGTAACATCATCAAACATAAGTGATTCTAAAAGCACAGCAGGTGATAGACTACAGAAAACAATGCCATCAACTTGCTGAACTTTAATCATACAGTTATCCCAAATTCTATAAACAAATATTAATGAATAGTTGTTATTTACAAAACAGACCTCTATTAATCCACATTTAATTAATACTTTAATTACTGGAAGATAGTTTAAGAAATACAAATTAAAATTACTTCAATCTCTAATGAAAATGAATGATTTTTACTAGTGTATAAATAATAGATTATAAAAAAATCTCATTTTCTGTTGAATCTAGGTATTATGTGAAATGTAAAAGAAAAAAATGAAAATGAAAATACTATTTCCAAAGATTTTAAACATAATAAAATTTTAAAAATAATGATTTTTTGTTTTGTTTACATTTAAAAATAATTAAACATTTTTAAGATCAGTTTTATAATTGCAGTTACTTGTATTGATAAAGGAATTCAAATATTAGAGAAAGATCTACATGTTTATTATCATTTTTTCTTTGTATAATTATTGTTAAGTTATTCTACATTTTTTAATTTAAAAATAATTAAATAATAGATATAACAATAATTTTTATATTCCATTTCTTGTGCATATCCATTTGGACTGTAGTAGATTCTAATGTAGTTTTATTATTATTATCATCATTATCAACACTCATTAAAATTCATTTTGTAAATAAATCAATTTAGCCATCATATAGTAAAATTAAACATTGAATCATACAAAAATGTTTGGTAATATAGTATCAATACTTAATTATGTATTACTATTATCAATTTTTTTTAAATTTATTATTTAAAATATTATAAGTGCTAATAAAAAATTATAATTGAATTATATTACAATTTATTTGTAATCTAAATATTATCAAATGTAAATTTAGACAGGTATAAATTGTAAAAAAAAATTTTGTATAAAAATATATAAATGGTTTTTGTGAATATAATATAGTTTAACTTTATTCCTTGAGTGTATCTGTTTATACCTTATACCACTTTTAATTAATTTTTGAGATGTACAGATCCAGCAGTTAAACTATTTTAAATGTATTTTGTTGTATTGTTGGGAGAGTGAAGTGAGCTACAATTATACAATTTTGTCTTAGTTTGAACGTTTATGTTATAATATGGTTAAATCTGTTTTCTGATTTTTATTAAATTTTGCAGTAATGTTCTTTGCTATTAGTAGAATGACATATATGTATAATGTATTTTTACAAAACTATCCATTTCTGAATGGTAGCTACTGTTTTTCTTAGTCTGGGGCTGATGAAGAGGATGTTTCTGCGAATCTATGAAAAGGTGGTCCTCTTTCCATTCCTTACATGATCTACCTGCTTCTGGTATTGCACACCATGTCCAGTCTGTCTTCTAGTCACTATTCATTAGGTTTTTCATTCTTTCATTTTACTCCATCTTTTTGTCTAATGGTACCCCTTACCAAGAATTTTTTCCCACTACTGTATCTTATTCAGGAAAAGATTTGAAAAAAAAACAAAAAAAGAACATTAGGATGTAGTGATAGTATCTCCTTGGTAGTCGTTAGTGATGTCTAGTATCCCTGAAAACCAAGATTACAGTATTTATTTATATATCACATTATATCTGGTATTGGATTAATCTTACACAGTTAATTAAGAATGACAATATATTTTTTTATTTTAATTTTAACTTTATTAATTCAGTTTCATTGTAGAGCTGAATTTGTTAAACAAGATCTACTGATCACAGAAGTGCTAGTATTATATTTAAGGAATGACTTTTATTTCATATCAGGTCACCTACAATAAGAACACCTGGTATCCACGATCTAGTATTCAAATCTGTATAAAAGTGACTATCCTAGTAAAGGTGGTTACTTTTATACGTATTTTAATTCTAGATCGTGGATACCAGTGTTCTTTGATGGTTTGATTTCAATTAACTACACATCTCAGGAATGGTCGACCTGAGACTGTACAAGACTGTACTTCGTTTACTTTCATACATATCATTCTTATTCATCCTCTGAAGTAATACCTTATGGTGGTAACAGAGGCTCAACAGAAAAAGAAAGAAAGAAACCTACAATCACTGAATTAATTAACAGTACGTGACAGATAAATATTGTTATAAAAACTTATTGATTGCATAATCTACTGTTTATTTATTGCTTAGATATAGAAAGCTATTCATTGTGCATGAATCGAAGAGATATATAAACAGGATTTATTCTATTCTCATTGTTTCTGTTAAATAAATGTACTACGAAACAGCTTTTTGCTGTTGTATGGATGAACAGAAATAAAGTGTATTGACTAAATGTACAATATTTATATGTTCAGAATGATTCAGGAGGAAAGGGAAATAATTTGGGAACTCATTCTAGATATTGAAATAAGGAAAAAAGTTCATACTTATGTCCAAAAACTTTTGTTATGGCTAGCGAAAAATTTCGCCCAGATTTCAGTCCACCTGGTGAAATGAGGTCATACTGAAATTTGTAAGGCTTTATATAAGGGGTAAACTTGATGTTTCCTTATGTTTATTGATTTGGAAAATCGAATAAAACAGGTTCCAGAACTGTACCTTCCGTAGTTTTCATGATATCCACCGTAAAACAGAAAAGACGTTTTTTTTTAGGTTTGAAATACAATAACCTTGTTAAATTACTAATAAATGCGTAAATTGGTTTATAGTGCAATTATTTAGAATAAACATTCAAAGTTTACACCATTTACATCGATGCTCTTTTTAACTTGTCTCCTTAAATTTTCTGTCTTAAACTTTATATCTTCGCGTTCCTTTATGAGGGTAGCAGCATTGAGAATGCGACCAATCTGTTCATTACGTGTATTTACATTTTGCTTGAATAGTTTACATTTCATCCACGTAAATAGTAATTTAAGGGAGTAAGGTCCGGTGATCTAGGTGTGATGAATTTAATAAAACTCTCATCTAATAGTCTTGCCTTATTCGTGAATTGTGTTGGTGCTCCATCAAATTGGTTGTATATTTTAATTGGTTTCGTCAATGAAAAATCATCAAGAACCCTAAGAGATTTATTATTCAAAAATTCCAGTTAATTTCTCTCCGTGGCACGTTGTTCTAGTATGAAAGGGCCTATTAAATGGACACTTTCATACATGCTACACCATGTATGGCATGTCGATCATGTTACACCAAACGTTCACCGAAAATCGTTGCTGGAAATTTGATTCAACTACAGCATGTGAGTTTTCTTCAGACCACCGATTTGAATTCCGTGAGTTGTTTATGCCGTTATAGGTAAAAATATCTTTGCCCGAAAATAATATGAACGAAATTAAGTGCCACTGACAAAACTGCAGTCATCTGGCATTGTCACCAATCTGGAGGTACTGAACTTCTGAACATGACAAGCACGCAGTGCGTGAACAAATAATATCCTCCATACTGTACTTTGTGGAAATTCTGCTTGTTCATTGTAGGATTAAGCTGTACCCAGAGAGGGATTTACAAATGTGCCGCCTGTAGGCTGAAAGATCGCCCGCTCTGCCGCCGAGCCACCCATTACCGAGAACCGAGTAGAGAGATAAGAAATTCGGCAAAGTTGACATTCCATTTTTAGTGGCCGCGGGAAAAATTTCCGCCTTCGAAAATTTGCCGCCATAGGCTATAGCCAGCTAGCCTATTAAGAAATCCCCCACTGGCTGTACCATCTGAAGAATATTTTCCCTTTCATTACCATGTACCGGTTGACGTTGAAACAAAAGCGCTGGGAAGGGTACCGTTCTCACAAAATTATAAAGATTCTACAAAATACGAGTTTACTACAATTATACAATTTACGGTTTGAAACTACTTGTCCAAGATACCTACGTCGGTATTCGTCCCAGCTAGAGCACCTCCATCGCAAAAGCCGTACACAAAAATCATAGCATACTCTACATTAGTGAAGAGACACGGCATCTTTCAAAATAAAGAATTGAAAAAGGAATTTCACTAATTTAATTTCAGATTCAGGTGGAAAAATGTAGGTAAAGTTTAGAGTACAACAAATTCAAAATTTGATTCTCAAAAATAATTTAACACAATTAAAATTATGTCAGAACAACTACACCGCCTAACACAATGAGTTTTTTAAAATAAATTAAAAGTATTTTATTTTTTTTTGTATTTTGTTTTAATAATAAAGTTGAACTTTTTTTTGGTTTTCAGACACTTTATTATATCAATTTTCTCAAAATTAAATTCTCTACTAGTTTTGATGATAATATTTACGCATTTATTAATAATTTAACAAAGATATTGTTCTTTAAATATAAAAAAACGTGTTTTTCGTCACCTAATCTTTTTTGTTTTACGTTGGATATCATGAAAATTACGTTGCATACACTAATTGGACCTGATTTATTCAATTTTTCAAGCCAATAAACATAAGAAACCATCAAATTTATCCCTTATATAACGCCTTAAAAATTTCAGTATGATCTCATTTCACTGGGGTAAACTGAAATCTGGTGAAATTTTTCGCTAGCCGTAAGTAGATAACAATGCGTTTTTGGATGTATGTATGAAGTTTTTTCCTTATTTCAAGCTCTAGAATGAGTTCCCAAATTACTTCTGAATCATTCTGTATACATATATTCTATTCATGTACAGAGAAAAGCTGTCCATTCAACAATTAATTGTAAAATATTTTACTGAAAATGCTATTTTAAAGACTTTTATATATATATATATCTACTGGTGGTAGAGATTACATTTTATTATTCATGTAATGTGTAATATATAATTAATGTCTGTAATTCGTAAATCTTTGAATGGTGAGAGAGAACTTATTTTAATATAATATTCCTGTACATATTACTAATTATACTTATAAGAACAAGGGACCTTACTGATTTTGGAGACTTCAGTTTTATAATATTCACAGAGAGAAGTATCATACAGTCATAATTACATCTAAGAAATGTTATCTAGCTCTAGTGTTTTTGATTGGATAATATAGTTTTGCATTTAATTAGTTATTTTTTACCAATTCTAATCTGCTGAGGTTGAAAAATAATAAACTTACTATTAAAGATGAATTTATTGTTTTTGTTAGTCTCCTTTGTTATTTATTAAGTTTTAAGTCAATAGTCACATGGAGTGCGCATAACTTATCAAAATGTGAATAAAACAGGTATGTTTAAAGAATAGAAGGTTTTAGGTTCAAATAGTGGTCAAGCTTGAGAATTTTTAATACGCTTCAAAATTATGTATTATATTACCAAAAGCAAGCTTTCATGGCTTGTGAGATGAATTAGACATCTAAAATTAAATTCTGGGTTGAAGCTACCGTCGTCAATCGTATGTAATCCTTTCTTAAATGGGCTGGTATTGTGATTTTTTGGATTTTAATCCCGTTAAGGATAAAAAATGATAATGAAATATTAATACAAAAACAACAGTTTTACAAACTACATTAACGGCGATGTACGAAACTTTAGAATTGGATTTTGCCATTATATTCGTCTTAAGACTGGCCCGCATTCGATAAAAAGGAGTGGGTTTCGAAAGGATCAATACTGTAGGCTTGCCCTATTGTAATTCGAAGATTATAAAAAAAAATTATTGATCAAAATACTAATTTAAAAAACAGTTGTTTAGTCGCCTACAAAACAATTTTACTTTAATTACCTGTAATTAATACCTATACAGTGTATGTTTAATTATTAATAAAGATTATAATTGTTTTTACCCTATGAGATGCAGATTTTCGTTAGGAGAGGCTACAGAAATTGTAACTGTGCCATTGGAAACTGACAAGTTAACCGGATTGAAGGAAACCATAGTAGCATTATTCATAAACCAAATACATAGCATACAATGTATCATTTCGATTAAAGTAATGTTGCAGCTAATACAAATACTTTAAAGATATTACTTAGGGCAATGTAGACAGAAAAAGCCTTGCAATAAGTGCATATGAGCTGATCTTTTTTTAAAACGAACATAAATAATTACGGTTTTTTTTTTCGGTTTTATAAAAATAGCTAAGAACCGAGGCCATATTTACACTTGAATTAGATATATAATCCTAGCACTCGAGTACTTTATTGCAGGAACTGCGCTTTCTGTAAAGCTACAAAAAATTTAGGGAAGATTAAAATTTTGATTCTCTCTAATTTATAAAATTCCCTTTTAGTACTTGTTTTCTTTTTTTAATTTTATAAGACTGTCTTTTGATGATCTCAAATTATGTTAAAAAATAAAATTTCTAGTGTTTAAATGTTTTCGACCAATAGTGTGATATCTAATGAACAACCATCTAATCTCAGTGGGTGTTGGCTTTTCGTCCAAAATGGCGATTTAAAATGTATCTAATTTTTCGGTAGGGTTTTAATGTGCTGTTGATTGAGTTTATTTATTAGTGAGAATGTAGTTACACTAAAAATAAGTGAAGCTTCAATGCCAAAGCATTAGTTGGTATTTATTTTAACTGCCGTGGTACAGTACGGTTTCAGAAAAGCATAACCTCAACATTTGTGTTTTGAAAGCAATATTATTATAGTATAATTTAATACTGATTATTGTGACATTTTAAAAAAAATCGTAGGTTAGTTGTGTGACAAAATAATATAGACTTTGTGTGATAATTCTCTTCGTAGTTATTTATTTTCCAAGATTATTAAAATTATACATAACTGTTCTTTGACCTGAATGACGTTAGGATTGAAACGCTATGGAAAACATGAAGTTGGTGGGCTGCGAGCCGGTAAGTAAATTGTTTATCATTTACTTTTGTCTAAATTCAGATTACACTAATATCAGTTTTTTAATATCCATCATTTTTTTTTTTGTATGGATCTTTTCTGCCGATTCTCTTTCATATTTATTCATGTTAAAAGTGATTGTTTTGTATGTGAAAATGTAATAATTTTATTTTCAGTAAATATTGTAGAAAAGATTATTAAGTTAAAAAGTACGATTTTTTTAATGTGTTATTTGTATGATTCGTAGTTTTATTTTATTATTAAGTTAGATTTTGTGTAATCAATTGTTTGTCATGGGTTCACTATTTGTCATGGTAGGTTATGTAGGATTATCAGTTAGATATTCCTGAAGTTTTGTATTGTCTCCTTGAATAGTATTTAGTAAAGCTGTCTTCTTATTTATCACTTGGTATTCCCTTGTACAACTTAAGTGGTTTGAATTATAACTTCATCTAATTATTTGGAAATTGGTGTTTGAAAATATTTATGTTAACTTAATTAGAATGTGGAGGTTAAATTATGAAAATCTTGAAATAGTTTTTGTTGATACCTTATTTGGTGCTGAATTATATTTGTAGTTGTACCTTAAAGATCTGAAGTATTATAGCAATAACAGTTGTTAGTAATTTTATTGGAAATATGTTTATGATTATTTATTTTTTTACTGATAACAAAAGGCTGAATATTATGCAGGAATACATATATTTCTTCTGGTAATGAAAATATTTTGGCTTCATTTTGGATTGGTAATGTGAACTTATGTTATTTCTTGTGTATTTTTAAATTGGTTTTTAAAGTAATTTAACATTTTTATTTATTATCTCATTAACTCCTGTGGTCACGTATTTTCTGTCTATAAATTTTTCACAAGTGTTGATGTGTAAATGTATTGGCTATCTAAAATTTTACC
The DNA here is from genome assembly GCF_047948215.1 of Lycorma delicatula. Taxonomy (NCBI): domain Eukaryota; kingdom Metazoa; phylum Arthropoda; class Insecta; order Hemiptera; family Fulgoridae; genus Lycorma; species Lycorma delicatula. Next base: position 21,950,548 of record NC_134456.1, on the reverse strand, counting down.
TGTACAAGGACAGGAAGTGTAAGCTATATAATATACTTATTGCACACACACACACACACACACACATATATATATATATATATATATATATATATATATATATATATATATATATATATATATATATATATATATATATATATATATATATATATATATATATACACACACACATATATATATATATATATATACACATATATATATATATATATATATATATATATATATACACACACACATATATATATATATATATATATACTTACTTTTTCTAAAGTCAATCTTTTCAAGACCTATTTCCCTCTGTACTAATATATGCATGTCACGTTAGGTGAATCAAGTTGGATTATATATTCAATATATATTTTTAAAAAAACATGTTTATATTTATATTAATATAACCTAATTTATATTATTTGTTGTAAATAAGTTTTAAATTTATTGGTGCAAGGCGGACAAAACCTTCTGTGTAATTTTTTTTCTAAATTAGGGTTTTTTTTTTATTGTTTTGAGCTTTTTCTCTGTTTAGTGAAATCTCCTATGTCCAAAACCATGTATAAAATTAATAAAAATAATTTTAAAAACCACTCAAATTCAACTTTTCTTATTGTATGTTTGGAAAAATTTCTTATGTGTTGCTGTTATGTATATTAGAGATTGCTGTTATGTATGTTAGTATATTAGAGATTTAAAAAAAAAATTGTCACATATATATGTAAAACCTATTTTATGTACTATTATGCACATTGAAGGTTTTCTGAATTATTGTTATTGAAGATTTTTTGAATTATTGTTATTGAAGATTTTTTAAATCATTGTTAAAGCTTAAACGTTGTAAAATATTGTATAACCTTATGTACATGAGAGGTTATTGTTAGGTGATCTAATTAATAAAGACTGTTCAAGAAAAGCATAATAATAGTGGTGTAAATGATGGACAAGATAATACTGAATATAATGATGTAAATGAGTTGAGATAGACATTCACTTGTGTTCTAATAGTAATATTGATTACATTGTTCAGTTAAATATTGAAGGGATTTGCCAAGCAGATAAACATACTGATAATGATAACAGAAAAAATGCCAGCAAAGGACATAGCTTTTCTGGCTTTGGCTTTGACAAATATTTAAAGTTCAGTTGCGAAAAATATCAAAATGTTCCCTAAAAAAATTTGGATGTGATTTCTCTTAATAAATTGATGTTTTTACCTTAAAAATTATGCGTTGTGATTAAAATATAATTTAATCATATTAATTTTTTTATCTTTTAATTAATTGTGTATTCTGTAACGCTGTTATGATTTTATCATGGTTTTTCTTGGTCTAACTAGATAAACTTTCTCTTTCTTATCCATGAAGTAGCATACATATCCATTCTTGACGTAATCTATATAATGTATTATTATATACAGTACTTCTGTATTATAATGGCGCCACTATGGTTGGAAGGTTATATATAATAGGTCTGTAAATTTATGATGGCTGTTGGAATAAGTTAGGAATAAAGTATAAACACAAAACTAGAAATTTAATTATTTATTCAAATTAACCTTACCTAACCTGCAAAAATCTCCAAAAGCTTCCTCTTCACAACGTGAGAGTCCCAAATTCTAAGTGCTCACATTTTACTTATAAGTTCACTGTTAACTTTAACAAATATTTTTATTTCATTATCTTACTGATAAGAAGTAGAATGTAGTTATTTAACTCACCACCAGTTGCGCTGGTTATAACCCCCCAATGATAGTGGTGCCATTATAATACAAAAGTATCTTATTTACCAATCAGAATAAAAAATTTATTTTAATTAATTTAGACTTTGTGCCATTTTAATTAATGTAATTGGGAGCTGGTTTTTTGAAAAATTTATGAAGTTAATCTTATTTTATTAAAAGTAATTAAAAAATAAAGAAACTATTTTAAAGTTTATAAAAAATTACTAAGTATATATTCTTACCATTGTATATAAATATATTAATTTTAATACAATTTCATACCAGCAATTACAGAAGTTGTTATTATGGAAAATTAATGATCCTATTAATTTATTATTAGAGGGAAAATGTATAAGTCTATCAAAAATGTTTGTCATTGTTCATAATTAACATCAAAAGTTTTTTTCTTAATTTAATACACTTCTTTTTAAATTTACTTCTTATTGCAGTATTAAAATTGCCACTTAAGTGATATTCCAGCCCTTATTTTCTTAATAAGGTAAGTCATTGAGTAATGCATTTTGTCTCTGTGTACTAGTAGTAGTTGTAAAAAATAATAAGATTGCTTTATTTTTGTAACTGTAATTCTTCTGTCTAGACTAGATGAGATAACGCAGAATTTTTTATTAATGTAACAATCAAATTTATTGTTTTTAATGATAATCATTTTCTATACATGAATATTTTTGATAGCCAGAAGAAAAAAGACACTGAGCTGAGGGCCCACCTCCCCTCCACAATATTCCGATCCAACCATTACCATTATGCTTCAACCGTGCTCATTATTCTTATTCTTTTGAAGTTAAATTAATTTTGCTATAAATATCATTCTTTTATATGTTATTTTCCTTCTCTGTTAATAACTTTTATAATTCTAGTTTTTCTTTTGTTTTTGCTAATTTCAATTCATTGATAGCGACCATAATTTGGTGATAATGAAATGTAGATTGGGGTTTAAAAACCTGAAGAAAAGGTGTCAGATGAATCGGTGGAATTTAGAGAAGCTTGAGGAAGAGGAGGTAAAGAAGATTTTTCAGGAGGACATCGCAAGAGGTCTGAGTAAAAAAGATAAGGTAGAAAATGTAGAAGAAGAATGGGAGAATGTTAAAAAGGAAATTCTTAAATCAGCAGAAGCAAACTTAGGCGGAATAAAGAGAACCGGTAGAAAACCTTGGGTTTCAGACGATATATTGCAGCTGATGGATGAACGTAGAAAATATAAGAATGCTAGTGATGAAGAAAGTAAAAGGAACTATCGGAAATTAAGAAATGCTATAAACAGGAAGTGCAAACTGGTGAAAGAAGAGTGGATTAAAGAAAAGTGTTCAGAAGTGGAAAGAGAAATGAACATTGGTAAAATAGACGGAGCATACAGGAAAGTTAAGGAAAATTTTGGGGTACATAAATTAAAATCTAATAATGTGTTAAACAAAGATGGTACACCAATATATAATACGAAAGGTAAAGTCGATAGATGGGTGGAATATATTGAAGAGTTATACGGAGGAAATGAATTAGAAAATGGTGTTATAGAGGAAGAAGAGGAAGTTGAGAAGGATGAAATGGGAGAAACAATACTGAGATCTGAATTTAAGAGAGCATTAAAAGATTTAAATGGCAGAAAGGCTCCTGGAATAGACGGAATACCTGTAGAATTACTGCACAGTGCAGGTAAGGAAGCGATTGATAGATTATACAAACTGGTGTGTAATATTTATGAAAATGGGGAATTTCCATCAGACTTCAAAAAAAGTGTTATAGTTATGATACCAAAGAAAGCAGGGGCAGATAAATGTGAAGAATACAGAACAATTAGTTTAACTAGTCATGCATCAAAAATCTTAACTAGAATTTTATACAGAAGAATTGAGAGGAGAGTGGAAGAAGTGTTAGGAGAAGACCAATTTGGTTTCAGGAAAAGTATAGGGACAAGGGAAGCAATTTTAGGCCTCAGATTAATAGTAGAAGGTAGATTAAAGAAAAACAAACCAACATACTTGGCGTTTATAGACCTAGAAAAGGCTTTCGATAACGTAGACTGGAATAAAATGTTCTGCATTTTAAAAAAATTAGGGTTCAAATACAGAGATAGAAGAACAATTGCTAACATGTACAGGAACCAAACAGCAACAATAACAATTGAAGAACATAAGAAAGAAGCCCTAATAAGAAAGGGAGTCCGACAAGGATGTTCCCTATCTCCGTTACTTTTTAATCTTTACATGGAACTAGCAGTTAATGATGTTAAAGAACAATTTAGATTCGGAGTAACAGTACAAGGTGAAAAGATAAAGATGCTACGATTTGCTGATGATATAGTAATTCTAGCCGAGAGTAAAAAGGATTTAGAAGAAACAATGAACGGCATAGATGAAGTCCTACGCAAGAACTATCGCATGAAAATAAACAAGAACGAAACAAAACTAATGAAATGTAGTAGAAATAACAAAGATGGACCGCTGAATGTGAAAATAGGAGGAGAAAAGATTATGGAGGTAGAAGAATTTTGTTATTTGGGAAGTAAAATTACTAAAGATGGACGAAGCAGGCAATATAAAATGCCGAATAGCACAAGCTAAACGAGCCTTCAGTAAGAAATATAATTTGTTTACATCAAAAATTAATTTAAATGTCAGGAAAAGATTTTTGAAAGTGTATGTTTGGAGTGTCGCTTTATATGGAAGTGAAACTTGGACAATCGGAGTATCTGAGAAGAAAAGATTAGAAGCTTTTGAAATGTGGTGCTATAGGAGAATGCTCAAAATCAGATGGGTGGATAAAGTGACAAATGAAGAGGTATTGCGGCAAATAGATGAAAAAAGAAGCATTTGGAAAAATATAGTTAAAAGAAGAGACAGACTTATAGGCCACATACTAAGGCATCCTGGAATAGTCGCTTTAATATTGGAAGGACAGGTAGAAGGGAAAAATTGTGTAGGCAGGCCACGTTTGGAGTATGTAAAACAAATTGTTGGGGATGTAGGATGTAGAGGGTACACTGAAATGAAACGACTAGCACTAGATAGGGAATCTTGGAGAGCTTCATCAAACCAGTCAAATGACAAAAAAAAAAAAAACTCCAAGAAAGCTTTTGAAAATTGTTTATCTTTCTGAACATACCAGTCTGATATAACGACAGATAGTGAATTAATTAGTTGTTTTAAAACAATTTAAAGAAACTGGTTCCTTTGGAAATGCATAAGTTGCTATAAAAGAAAAACTACTCTGACAGGATCGGTTATTAGTGAGAAAAAGTAAACTTCATCCCCAAAGTTATGTGGTGTGGAATTACATTGAGAATTAGCAACTAGTGGAACAGATTTTTACATGTAACAACTGCTAGATGCTGACCTCTTGCAGTTGGATGGATAGTTCGTCGGCTAGCTAAAAACAGCTTTTAACACCAGCAATATGCAAAAAAAGGTTCTTGTGGGCCAAAACACATGCTAACTGGAACAAAGAAGACTGGAAAAATATTATGTTTTCCAGTGAGTAACATTTCTATGTTCAGGAGCAAAGTTTCTGTACATTAAAAAAAAAATCGGATGAAAATTCATCACTGGCTCATATCCAAAAATCAGTTAAACATCCCCAGAAAAAAATGTTTTGGGATTGCTTCACATTTGAAGGCCCTTGTTCGTTCCAGTAGATGTTATGTTGAAAAGTGTTGGATATATTAAGATTCTGAAGAAAAGGGCTGTGACAGAACTTCAAAAGTAATTCATGGCAGTGATATGTTCCAACAAGATTTTGCGTCATACCATACTGTCAATAGAAAGTGAGAAAATTATTCAAAGAACTAACACTGAAGTGCACCCATGGCCATGCAACTCCTCAGACTTAAATCCAATTGAAAATCTTTAGGTTACAGTCAGAAAACAACTCTCAAAAATGAATTGTATCACAAAAATTAACCTCATTAAAGCAGTAATATCATTATTGTTTCATGATGAAGAAATTAAAAAAAATGTTTACTGAACTTGTTGAATTTGTGTCAGCAATTGTCGTGAAGTGATAAAGAATAAAGGAGGACATATTAATTACTAGATATTATTAATATTCACAAATTGTACAGGTATAATTGTTTTTCTAAATAAAGTTACTTATCATTTAATAACATCTGTGTTACACTACTGTATGAAACATATTATGGGTTTTCCATTAAATTATCTCTGAAGATGAAACTGGATTAATAGTGGATTTTGTAGTTCCTACTTATTTTTGTGATTGTGATAAAAGCTAGAATTGCTGAATGCTGAGTGTTATCACCAACAGTATCTGAAAAAAAATTAAATTTTCCGTTTAATCTTCTCTTTAAGGATTATTTGTTAATATGCGTCCAATTGGACCAAATATTTGTTATTATAATCAGCAAGTTTATTAATTTTGGACTGAATGATCCTACTAAGGCTTTTGATGAATTGAGACCCTGAAAATAACAAAACCATAGTGATTGTATGAAATTACAGATTGAGATAGAGTGTAATAATAAGTTTATAAGTTTCTTACAGCTCTGCATTATTTGTGGTATATATCTTATCTTGCACAGTAAAAGAAGATTATTGAATTCCTTCTGAATATTGGAAATGAAATCGCATACTTTATTTCTGGACATGAAGTCCAGAAACTTTTATGCACTCATGGACACATTTTAGTGATTATCAAATAGATCAAAAAGAAATTCAAATCATTAGCACAGTTGTAAAACGAACATGTATGTTAAGCATACAGAATACATAGAGTGATGACTAAGGTTGAACAAAGAACACATTTACAGTTTTAATAAAATTTGTGAGTAATGCATATATGAAATTAACTTTGAAGTTGTGTTGAACTTAGCACCCGAAGAGATTCATGTTAAGAGGAAACATATAGCAATGAAGGGGAAGAGTAGAGATGGTAAGATGAAGTAGGTATTAGGGAGTGTGTTTAGCTTTTCATTGTGTAATCTTTAATGAGGTTGTATAAGATTAGCATATATTTTCTAATTTTCAGTGTTTATTTTTACAAAAAATAAAAATTTGATATTACACTGTGAAATTCTGTGAAACAATATTTTAACATTCTCTTTTAATTTAAATCCTCCTTTGTTGTAAGGTGGTTTCAGATTTCCAATTTATATTCCAAAAGTACTAAAAACATTTAACAAAAGTATCAATTGAAGTATAAAAACATAATATTGGTAGATCTTCATCCATCTATTCACAGATCTAACTTAAATTGATGAGACATTTAATTATTGATTTGCAGGCTTAAAGTATTTTCTTGAACCCTAAAAGACAAAGAATAAAATAAGGTACATAAAGTTTCACTCTTTATAATGAACAAATACTTGTTGCTAGTGTAATAGAAGTATAAATTGTGTATTTCGTTTAATGAAAAAAAAAATTACACTTTGAATAGATGGATTCTAGTCTTTATTGTAACGGTACTTCAACACATTATCTTTCTATCTTGAAATTTTTTTCAGTAATAATTCAATAAAAATTAATGTTGTTATCTTATTGTATTACATTTTCTCAATTGAACTGATTTTTGCTGTGCTTTTATGTAAAATACGTATTAATCATGTTATGAAATGCAATGACTCATGAGGTTATATTATTTGTTAGACTGTAGATCTGTTGTGTTTCTTTTGATTAGAATACTTTGCGGCAATTATTTTTTATTCATATTTAAATATTTTATAATTTGTCAAATTTAACTTTCATCATGAGATGTAATCTCTGGAAATTATCTTGATTTGAAGAAGTCAAGTTATGCACCTGCTTCAAGAATATAGTATATTGTTTACAATAATTAATAATATTAAATTCCCCAAATCATTTAAAAGCATTTACAATACTTTTAAACATCTGTGTACAGTTTTTTTTGTAGAATTTTTAGCATATTGTAATTAAAAATATTAAGTACATTTTCATCACTTAAATAATTCATTGATTAATTAATTAGTTAGCTTCATTACAGAAGCTGTTATGAACTGTTAATTAAGCATATAATAATTGATAATTGTGTATGTTCAAGACTTTCTAAATATATAATAGTTAAAAATATAGGGTTAGTTAGTTAGTTAGTTAGTTAGTGTATAGTTAATAACTCTCAATTTGAAATGTAAATAAAGTAGACATTACAACAAAATTGTATAAAATTAAATATATTCTGTAAGAACAGTGTTTGCCATTTATTTTCACTATCTTTTATTAATCTTTTAAAATTATGTCATTCATATGCCAACCTTCACTATCTTACAGATCTTTAACCTCTCCCTGAAATTCCACATTACTTTTCTAGTCATTTCCAGTGGTATTCAGTGATTTGTTGATGGATAGCAACTTTTAAATAATTAAGGGTTCTTGGCTTCTGTTGAAAGATTTTAGCCCAAAGTTATCCCTTTAAATATCACATGCTGCAAGATCGGGTGACCATGCAGGCTTTGGAATGTCTGCTTGTATAATAAGATGTCTGGAAAACATTTCTCTGAGGAAATTCATTGATGGTCTTCCTCTGTGAGGAGTCCTCACAACAAGATGAGGCCCATCTTGTTGAAACCATACATTTTCCGACTTGATTTCAGAGTTCATTAAGTTTTGGTAGCAAGAAGTCGCATAACATTTTTACATAAAGTTCAGAAATTACTGAACTGATTATCTTTATTCATCAAAAAAAATATGGCCCTATTTATTATTACAAATTCAGCAATTGTGCACCAAATTGTAACAACCTCAGAGTGCAGAGGTGCTCATGAAGTTGTAGAGGGTTATTTTCTGCCCGTATTGAAAGTTTTGTTTGTTAACACAACCTGATAAATAAAAATGGGCTTTGTCACTTGATAGCACAATTGAGTTCACTGGAACATTTTCCAGTGGCTTGGAGAAGAAGCAAGAAGGAATACAGCTGATACAGTCACATTAATTTAGCTATTTTACTACCATCCTTATAAGGGCCCATCCAAGGATGGTTTCATCCTTACAAAATGAAACCATCCTTAAGGATGACCATCATTTTGTAAGTCGGCATGTAAAATTCTCTTTACAGTCTGATTGGAAATGCAGCAACAAGTTTAAGAGTTGAGTGATGTGGAGATTGTATAACTGCTTGTCTCACTGCTTCAATATTTTTGGGTGTTTGAACGCTTTGTAGCCTACCTGGTGGTTTCTTCTTCAAAACTGAACTGGTAGTTTTAAAATTGGACACTCATAACTGAATTGTTTTCTTATCAGATATCATGGTGTGTTGACCTAGCTGAAAGTGTGAACCAAATATTGCTGTGTGATGATAGCAGAATCACCATTTTTAAAATAAGTTTCAGTAAACACATGATGCTCACTACTCCGCACCATGGTTTTAACTGAAATGGCAAGACATTCGCTATAAAATGCCATACCAACATCACGCCCTGAACTATTAGCACTCCACCAGCAGTGGTGGTAAGTCAGGGATTTATCTGCCGAACCCTGTATTTAACAGCCAAGTTTATGAGAAGTAGAAGGAATGATGATGAGATCATACCAGTCAAATGATTATTGACAAAAAGTGGTGCTGAGGAATCCTGGTTAATTCAAGCGCATAACAACTTTTTTACATGATGTGAGCAAAAAATTTATAATTTAATTTTTCATATGTTTGCCATTGTTAATGTCATTCGTATCACACTAAATATATTTTTATTATTTGAACACACAGATTGTCCTTTTAATGCTTTTATTTGTAATATTTCTAGCATATTTTTATTCTTAATCTGAAATTTTTAAAATGTGCAGTAGAATTATGGAGAATAATGTATGAACTGTACAGAGCAGTTTGTTTCAAAGTAAGGAGAGTATCATCAATTGGTAATACTAAATCTAGACAGTCATGAATGTTGACAGACAGTGACCATGTTGAAAAAGTGCATTCTATTGTCGCACAGTGTTTTCCATAACAGAAAAAATAGTCAGTTGATTTTGACCAAAAAACTGAACATGCATCAGATTATCTCATAATTTTGTGTCATGGCTACAAACCAAGAAATATCATCTCTTTTTCTGGTGGGATCTTTTGCATCAGTGAAATGATGATGGAAAGAACATTTATCTTTGATGTTATAACAGTTGATGTGATGTCTGCACAGTTAGGATATGAAACCAAGGCACAGTCATTAAAGAGATGGGAAAATCTTCACCTGGACAAAAACAGCCTCTCCAACATCAAGGATTTGTTGATTGTCTTCATATTGTTAATGTTCAGCAAGAATGTTTCCTTAAGATGTGGTAATAGGTATTTTTTAAGATAAGTGTAAAGTTTGAGAGTGATGTTGAAAAAGACAGTCAAGAGATATTGGATTGCATTCATGTATGCTTCATCTATTTGTGTGCTATTTCTTATCAGTTAGTTTTTGCCAAAATATGTGATCTATTTTTGTCCCTCATTGCTTCTGATTTTTGAAATTTGATGGTGTAGACCTTTTCCTTTTAAAACCAAAATTTCTCGTAAAAGATTGCAGTTTTAAATCAAAAAGTGATGCGGTGACTAAATTAGAATGGTGTTATAGATATAACACTATCAGGGTACTAGATGGCTTGATAGAATTTAGGTCATACTTTAAGATAATTTTTAAGTATAACTAAACATAATTTTTTTTAGAGCTAATGTGAAAGCTTAAACAAGTTGGAATTAGCATTAAAAAAAATCTTATTGCAGAAAATTGGCACTTTGTAATCTATCTTTACGAATTAATGTTTGTATCACTAGAATTTCTAGACTAAAATATTTTCTATTTTGGAGGCAATTAAGTATTTATTATGAAAAAATAGGAACTAGGATATCATGTGTTTTTTGTTTAACACTTAATAATTATATTTTTTTTCTGTGGGATCACTTTACAAACCATTATTTCAACTTTCAAATCCTGTTGCTTGAAAAAATGGATTTTAGACTTTGACTTAACTGCAGTAGTAAGATCTGATTGAGATCTTTTCAATGAGATCATTGAACATGCAACATTGAACATTACTATCATAAGTGGTACTTATTTTCATTGGTTCCAGAGTTGTAGCCCAAATAAAAATTTAATTAATGAAATATTTGGATCTTACATTGTGGTGTCTTATTTGGAAGACACATCGGTTTGAATCCAACTTCATTTCCTTTCTTTTTAACCTTTTTTTTTTTTTTAATTTAAATGTAACTTATTGATTTATTAATAAATTAAAATTATTAAAAAAAATTTTGCAATAAATAACAAATTCAATAACAACAGTAAAAATAATATAAGTAAGATGGACTGTTCTAAAGTAATCAGTTTAAAATATTTAAAAAAAATAAGTTAATGCTTATATTCAACTTCAAACTCTGTATACCATTTTCTTTTGTTAAATAAAATGTATAAATAAAAAAAAAGCTTAAAATAAATTAAATAAAAATGATAACAGTTAGGCAATATTATATCAAACAACACATATTATACTACAGTATTATACTAAGTCTTGTTACATTAAAATAATTATTCATAATTAATATTATATTAAAGAGAACTACTTTTGATATTATCATCATTTACAGAAAAACATGAAAAAAATTAGATATAGGTTATTGTGTTCTTGAGCAAATCTGTATTGAGGCACCATTTAATTATTACATTTAAAGTAAACCATATGAGGGTGCTATGAGAGAGAACCAGTAGAGTATAATTATAACTAGAAGTGACAAAGGAGTATGAGTTGAGTGCATATAAAAAAAAAATAGAGTAAGCAAATAGAAGGTACCTTCCAAAATATACAGGATAATTTTGATAACGCTTCATGTATTGAAAAACTATAAAAATTTATTTTTAACACTTGAAAAATAATTCTTAAAGCTCAGACAAAATACTTTTTGTTACGATGACCTTCTTCGTTAACTTTTATTTAAAGCATTAAGTAAAAATAGCAGTTTTTAACATATCAGCATTATCAGATTCATTTTTCATTTATTCATAAGTATATAAAGTAAAAGACCGTATCCATGAAGCTTTATAAAACTTGCTGATTGAACAAAGGGAATGAAAATAAAGAAATTAATTCAGTCAGCTTAAATGACTGAATATCTATCAGGGTGTTTTCAATATTTATCAGGATATGGATTAAGTGACTGAAATAATTGAGTTAGGTATATTTAATTTAAATGGACAAATTAAGAATTTTTAGACAATTAGACTAATTACCAAAATAGAATGGATATTAAAAGATTACAGTAACTTTTGCATAATGTCGACCACAAGGGGAGAAGGTTGGTTTTTAACAAGGAAGCAGTACAATAGTAATAAGCTTATATAATGTTGTAACAAATAATCAGTACGTAAAGATGATGTTCTTATTTTTATAAATTTGCTAAAAAACCAGAAAAGTTATTTGATAGGTCAAAGAAGCCTGGCAAGTCCTGTGTTTTAGAAACAATAATTAAAATATTTTTTAAAGGTTCCCTTTTTTTGATGCTTGCAAACTTATCTCAGTTTGAGAGTCCATACAGAGATTGTTTTAGTTTATTTTTTATTTAGTTATTTTAAATAATAAATAAATCTTTTAATAATTTTTTTTACTCATGTTTCTAAAAGAAAAATCTTTAGTTTTCTGTGGTAGAATTTAATTCTTCCTTTTATAATACATTTTTCAATAAAATAATTACATACTAAAAATGTACTCTGTATCATGATATGTAAAAGTAATTTATACATGGATAGTTTTTGCTTATATTGTTTTAAAAATTAGCATTCACATCAGATTCTAGAATCTGTCATAATGCTACATGTTGTCTCTCATCATTCCTTTGCAGAGGCAGAAGAATTTGTTTTTATCCCACGTTTCTTTGATTTTTGTATGTTTTAGAAGGTAATAGGATTCTGGATTTACTTGATAAATACTAGCCACAGTTTATCCAGTTTGATGTTTGTCAAAGAACATTCATGACACAAATACCAAGGAAACATTAATAATTCTGCTGGACCCACTTCCGTGTCAGATCCATAACCCATGGAACTCTCAGAGAGAAAGGGATGAAGGGTGTGTTATAAAGGGATGGTTAGAGAGAGGGATACGTGCAGTATAATAAAAAATGGAGATAAATAGATTGAAATAAATCAATACATTTCTGGTAGTGGTTAACAATGTTGTCCATAATTCCTTGAGAGGTAATTTCTTTTAAAATTGTCTTTACTGATCTAATATTTTATTTGAACAGCTTAAATATGAGTTCCAATAGACCTTTTTCCATAGACTGAAGAACTACTTGGAGACCAGGCTTAAGAATAATTTAGGAAACGTTTTCCCATCTCCAGAATTGGGTAATTGGGAGGGTTACATTACATGAATGAATTATCTACTGTCTAACTAGATACCCTCAGGAGGGTGGGTTTGCAATTCGTACATAATTTGGTCATTAATGAACATTAAATTTTTTTTTTAATGGCAGTATAAAGTATCTCTTATTGTAAAAAAATTACCTGTTTATTATTAAGTTTATATTTTTTTTGTATTACCAGAAAATATTCTTTTTTTTATGAATACTAGCAGACCCGGCAATGCTTCACTATTGCTAGATTTGATTACGTATGTAGATTAAATGAAGAACTGAAATGATAACTGAAAATTATGTAACTTCACAAAATGTAACTTCACAAAATGTAACCTTTCCCTTTTTCCCGTTTCCGCCTTTTTACATTTTCCCTTTTTCCCGCGTAAATCGGCCCAGTGGTTTTTGGTCTACAGCGGACACACATACGAACATTGCTTTTTATATATATAGAAGAATAAAGTCTGTTTGTATTATTGTTAGTTTGTTTCGTAAATATCTCGACATCGGGACCACCTAGCGGGTATGGTTTTTGCAAAAACTTTTCTATTGACGTAACTGATATATATTCTGAATATGAGTTAAATCGGTAATAATATTTTTCCAAATATCTACACTCCAGCGCCATCTAGCGGGTCCATTGTTTGGATAGGTATTTCTTTCTATGTAAGTAACACATATTCGGAATATGAGCGGGTCCAAATTAATTCAGAAACCTTCGTCGGCGTGCGCACAACTCGCCAAAGTTCATCGCAGTCGGACGAATGGTATAGGAGCGCTTACGGGACAAACATATAAACATTCATTTTTACTTCTTTGTACGAAGTACAGGAAGTATTGTGATCGCGAAAAATTTCGGTTTTCTGATTTCAACAGAAATATTCATTTTGACTATCCCTGAATCCATTTTGAATAGTTTCGGCGTGATGTCTGTACGTACGTTCGTACGTATGTATGTACGATCGTACATATGTATCTCGCATAACTTAAAAACGATTAGTCGTAGGATGTAGAAATTTTGGATTTACGACTGTTGTAATGTCTACTTGTGCACCTCCCTTTTTGATTGCAATCGACTGAACCAAAAGTGTCCAAAAAAGCCCAAAATCCCCAAAAACTGGATTATGGACTTTTGCTTAACTGTAATAATAAGCCCTAATTGAGAGCTTTTCAAGAATATATCATAAGTAGTACTGTTTTCATTGTTTCCACAGTTTTAGCCTAATGAAAATTTAATAAATCAAATATTTGGATCTTGGAAGGGAAAGGTGGTACATTGGTTTGAATCAGACTTCTTTTGTTAATTTATTTTTTTAACTTTTTTTATTTTAATTTAAATATGTTGATCTATTAATAATTATTAACCTTATTGTGAAAAAACAACTTTTACAATAATTAATAATTCAATAACAATAAAAAAATCCAGTTATTAGTGAAATAAAATTTTATGTACTTTTAAAAATGTGTATATGTACTCATAATTTAATAGGCATTATTACATATGTCTATATGTAATAGAGTTGGTGAAAAATCTGATTATTTAATATTAATTAAAAATTATAATTAAGGATCATATTATTTTGGGATTTTCTATTTTAATTTTATTTAACTATTCTGGAATTTCTGTCTAATTTTATCTACATTAAAGTTAACTACAGAGTGACTGTAGGGTATAATGCAGAGTGATTGGGCATATATGCCCAGTCTTTAATAAATTACAAAAAATTCTTATTTTTTGCTTCATTACCCCTCTGTTGTTGTCAGACAATATTCTCTGTAAGTCGGAGTTGATCATAATTTCGTTTATTTGTTTTTTGTTACCAATCATGTAATTGCTCTTTGGTTTAATATAATTATTCTGATCTTAATTTGTGTATGTATTCTCCAGTTTTAAAATTTTCTCTCTATATTCATCATCTCATAATCTTTTTATTCTTTCTTTGGTTTTAACATTTTCCTCCTCTTTATATTTATCATCTTCTCTTAATGTTAAAGGGACTTTTACTCTATCCTAATATTTTTTGTAAGATTGTTGAATTAATAATTGTATAAATATTTGATGTTAATAAAAACGAATATTTCAGCAATTGTGTTACTATATATTATATTGTATAACTATACTAGTATATTGTATTAATTAGTTGTGAAAATTAATAAGATTTTGTCAGTGGTTCTAATTGACTGGTGTGATTCCTCAGTATATTTAATATTTTACTTACTGCTTCTTTTGTTGTGGCTCTCTAAGGATCATGTAACAATTTCATTCTCTGCTTCTTTGTTGTTTTCTTATCTTCCAGTGCTTCCTTCATTAAAGAATTGGAGGAACATATCTCACTTTCAAATGAAATAAGTTTAAATGAAGTGCAGTAAAAATTGTGTTATATAATTTAATAGGCGTACAAGGAAGTCATGTAGTGTCCACATCAGATTTATACATATATATATATATATAACTCTTATGATTTTAATGTGTATTGTTAGTGGAAAATTGCTTATAATAAGGGAATGAATGTTCATACAGAACTGACGAATTGCACCCTTGAAAGAGTATGAAAATAATGAATTACTTGTTGATGATAATTGTAGAATAACCATAAAAAATTATTTTTTCCATAAATTGAGTATTCTTGGGTCTTTCCTGGTTGCAGATATTGGTTTGTTATCATCTTTTTGTTATATATTTAACTGATGTGGTATATCATTGTCATTGGCATATCATTTAGTATTTTCACATTGAGTGTGATTAAGCTAAGTAGATTATAAGTTGTATCATTCCTATTAAAAGTAACTTGGTAGTAAGAAAATAAACTCTTCTGTTTTAATTTAAAAAAATAATCTTATTTCCAGGAGTATTTTTGCTTTCATACACTTATTTTTATATTTCAATTGCAGGTTGTGTATATCAAAGAAGAGCACACGCACATCAGTGCACTTAACCCGATTGATCTAAACATTCAAGATGAAGAGGTAAGGTATATGAGTATAATTTATTATTTATAACTAATATATTTAGAAGAAAATGGTAATAATTATGTTAATTATGAAATTTAATAAGATTTTGTTGACTGTTATGATTCCTCAACTAAATCAGCCATTCGTAATAATATTATAATGTGGGCGAATTATGTTATGGTAATGTGTGTTTATAGTATGATAATTTGATTTGTCAGTTTCACAAATTATGCTCAATATCAGCTCTTAAAATTATTAAAAGATTTCATGTTAAAATTTTACTTCTTTTGTTATGATGACTGTCTAAGGACCATTCCCGTTAAAGCCCGTTATGGCTTTGAACGGCGGGGGGGGGGGGGGTGACCTGAATGATCACAAGGATGGCGTCTTCCCCTGTAAGGACCATATAAAAATTTCATTTCCTGCTTCTTTGTTGTTTTCTTATCTTCCAGTGCTTCCTTAATCTTTCCTTTTTTCCTTTCCTTGAGCCACTTTGTTCCAGTTCTCATATCTTTCCTACCTTGGAATTCTTCTGTTAAAATCCAATGACTCTCTCCTATTGAGACAGAAATTTCTTCATAACTTCTCAGTAGACAAGATGAAAGAACATCTGATGAAAAGGGAATTTATATTGTCATTGTCAGTAGATATAAAAAAAATTAAAAAAAAAAAGATCCTGCAGAAGACATCAGAACAATAAACTGAAGCCAATTAAAAAAAAGGGGACTTTGGAATGTCAGAGAAAAAGATTAGCAACTCAATAGTTACGTCTCAAATGAAAAAATTTTCTTTGCAAAAAATATTCAAAAATAATTTTAAAAAAAATGTTATTAATAAAAATTTATCAAAATATTCCTAACCCAAAATTTTTATAACAGTATTTCAGATTGCTTAGAAATGTTTGTTTGTTTTATTTATATTTCTGCCAAATAAATAATATAATTGTAGATTATAATATAAAAAAATGAAAAATTGTGAAAACATAAAAAAAATTTCAAACACTTTAAAAATATATTTTCAGCAATCATTTCTATTTTGTTTAATAGTTAATAAATATTTTAAATAATTTTTATTAATTGTTTATAATTTATTAAAATAGTTTAATGATTAATTGAACATTTTTTATCATTACAATTGTAATGATAATTAAAACACTAAATAAAAGAATATAAGAAAAATACAATTAAAAATTACCATAATTAATGGAAAAAAAAAGATGTTTGATAAAATCCAGCAAGTGAGTGAGTATTGGCATGAGTGATGGAAGGTTAAATTTACTTTATTTTTATATTTAATCTTCCAACCCATTTAGAATTGTGGTGTAAAATAACTGGATTCAAGTTTTCTTTTTCTGCTTGAGGGTTAAAGCAAACACGAGAACTGCTGTTGAAAGGTGTTGTGTTGTTGCACGATAATGCCTGTCCACATACTGCTGCCCACGCCGCTGAAATTCTCCAGAAACTCAATTTTGAAGTACTGGCTCATCCTCCGTATAGTCCTGATCTTGCCCCTTCTGACTACTACTTGTTTAGTCCACTCAAAGAGGCATTAAGGGGTTATTGATTTACCTCAGACGAAACAGTGAAAGAAGCGGTACATTCCTGGCTTGCAGCTCAACCAAAAACCTTCTCTTATGAGGGCATCAGCAAGCTTGTTCAACAATGAACCAAGTGCGTTGAAATGCAAGGGGACTATGTTAAAAATGATGTACATGTAAGTTTCCTATTTGTATTGCAATAAAATTTATAACTACATTGCGGTTAATAATTGACTTATTCTCGTACAGTAAGCAATTTCTCCAACAAAATCAAACTTAAAAATTTTGATAATTACAGTGTAGAATAATTAAAATCAACAATTAAAACCAGACTAAAAAATTAAATAATGCTACATAAAACAAATAAAATGAGCAATTCAAAAGTAAAATTTCAAAAAAGGTATTCCTGATACAGTACAGCATAGTTGAAGAGTGCCTATGGTGTATGCTAAAGATGACATAAAAGCACAATGAAATACAATATAATTCTAAATTAAAACAATAGAATTATCATCTGCCACATGTCAAATGGCATATATACATGAAATATACTACAGTAACAATCAAACATAGCAATATAAACATTGGAAGAAATAGTAAAACATTCAATAACATCATCTCATTGTTCCCTAAGATATTAGCTCCTATTTTAAACTTCCAAGTGCAAGATCAGGACTATACGGAGGATGAGCCAGTACTTCAAAGTTGAGTTTCTGGAGCATTTCAGCAGTGTGGGCAGCAGTATGTGGACGGGCATTGTCGTGCAACAACACAACACCTTTCGACAGCAGTTCTAAGTGTTTGTTTTAAATTGCAGGCTTCAGCTTGGCAGTAAGCATCTCACTGTAACGCGCACTGTTTATTGTTGTGCCCCTTTCCTCATAATGTTCCAGTACTGGGCCTTGTGAGTCCCAAAAAACCGTAAGCATCAGTTTTCCTGAGGATGGTTGGGTCTTGAACCTTTTATTTGCAGGTCGAATTTGGATGTTTCCATTCCATACTCTGCCGTTTACTCTCCGGCTCGTGATGATGGATCCATGTTTCGTCACTAGTGATGATTCTGTCTAAGAATTTGTACCGTGCGTTATCATAGCAAACCAAATGTTTTTGGCAGATGTCCGAGTGCGTTTGTTTATGCAACTGTCACGAGTTGTTTTGGGACCCATCTTGCACAGACTTTATGAATCCCAAGTCTGTTGTGGATGATTTCGTAGGCAGAACCATGACTAACTTGCAGACGATGTGCCACTTCATCAATAGTTACTCGTCTCTCTAAGAAAACCATGTCACATTCATGCTCAATGTTTTCCTCATTTGTGGCAGCAAACGGTCGTCCGGCTCCTTCGTTGTGCGTAACACTTGTGCGACCATCTTTGAATTTTTCAATCCATTCGTAGACACTCTGTTGCGGCAACACACTTTTCCCATACTATACCGAAAGTCTTCGATGAATTTCGGCCCCTGATAAAGCTTCCAACCACAATAAATGGATCACTGAACGTTGCTCTTCTGTGGAACAGAAAGTGGAGCGGCCATGGTTAACGGCAGGGCAGCGATAATGGAACTAACCTAGCAGCATCAAACCTGCACAGACATAATAACAATTAAACCACGCATGCGTCATCTACGCAACACAACAGTACTACCTTTTTTTTTTTTGTCTTCAGTCATTTGACTGGTTTGATGCAGCTCTCCAAGATTCCCTATCTAGTGGTAGTCATTTCATTTCAGTATACCCTCTACATCCTACATCCCTAACAATTTGTTTTACATATTCCAAACGTGGCCTGCCTACACAATTTTTCCCTTCTACCTGTCCTTCCAATATTAAAGCGACTATTCCAGGATGCCTTAGTATGTGGCCTATAAGTCTGTCTCTTCTTTTAACTATATTTTTCCAAATGCTTCTTTTTTCATCTATTTGCCACAATACCTCTTCATTTGTCACTTTATCCACCCATCTGATTTTGAGCATTCTCCTATAGCACCACATTTCAAAAGCTTCTAATCTTTTCTTCTCAGATACTCCGGTTGTCAAAGTTTCACTTCCATATAAAGCGACACTCCAAACATATACTTTCAAAAATCTTTTCCTGACATTTAAATTAATTTTTGAGGTAAACAAATTATATTTCTTACTGAAGGCTCGTTTAGCTTGTGCTATTCGGCATTTTATATCGCTCCTGCTTCGTCCATCTTTAGTAATTCTACTTCCCAAATAACAAAATTCTTCTACCTCCATAATCTTTTCTCCTCCTATTTTCACATTCAGCGGTCCATCTTTGTTATTTCTACTACATTTCATTACTTTTGTTTTGTTCTTGTTTATTTTCATGCGATAGTTCTTGCGTAGGACTTCATCTATGCCGTTCATTGTTTCTTCTAAATCCTTTTTACTCTCGGCTAGAATTACTATATCATCAGCAAATCGTAGCATCTTTATCTTTTCACCTTGAACTGTTACTCCGAATCTAAATTGTTCTTTAACATCATTAACTGCTAGTTCCATGTAAAGATTAAAAAGTAACGGAGATAGGGAACATCCTTGTCGGACTCCCTTTCTTATTAGGGCTTCTTTCTTATGTTCTTCAATTGTTATTGTTGCTGTTTGGTTCCTGTACATGTTAGCAATTGTTCTTCTATCTCTGTATTTGAACCCTAATTTTTTTAAAATGCTGAACATTTTATTCCAGTCTACATTATCGAATGCCTTTTCTAGGTCTATAAACGCCCACTATGTTGGTTTGTTTTTCTTTAATCTTCCTTCTACTATTAATCTGAGGCCTAAAATTGCTTCCCTTGTCCCTATACTTTTCCTGAAACCAAATTGGTCTTCTCCTAACACTTCTTCCATTCTCCTCTCAATTCTTCTGTATAGAATTCTAGTTAAGATTTTTATGCATGACTAGTTAAACTAATTGTTCTGTATTCTTCACATTTATCTGTCCCTGCTTTCTTTGGTATCATTACTATAACACTTTTTTTGAAGTCTGATGGAAATTCCCCTTTTTCGTAAATATTACACACCAGTTTGTATAATCTATCAATCGCTTCCTCACCTGCACTGCGCAGTAATTCTACAGGTATTCCGTCTATTCCAGGAGCCTTTCTGCCATTTAAATCTTTTAATGCTCTCTTAAAATCAGAACTCAGTATTGTTTCTCCCATTTCATCCTTCTCAACTTCCTCTTCTTCCTCTATAACACCATTTTCTAATTCATTTCCTCCGTATAACTCTTCAATATATTCCATCCATCTATCGACTTTACCTTTTGTATTATATATTGGTGTACCATCTTTGTTTAACACATTATTAGATTTTAATTTATGTACCCCAAAATTTTCCTTAACTTACCTGTATGCTCTGTCTATTTTACCAATGTTCATTTCTCTTTCCACTTCTGAACACTTTTCTTTAATCCACTCTTCTTTCGCCAGTTTGCACTTCCTGTTTATAGCATTTCTTAATTGCCGATAGTTCCTTTTACTTTCTTCATCACTAGCATTCTTATATTTTCTACGTTCATCCATCAGCTGCAATATATCGTCTGAAACCCAAGGTTTTCTACCAGTTCTCTTTATTCCGCTTAAGTTTGCTTCTGCTGATTTAAGAATTTCCTTTTTAACATTCTCCCCTTCTTCTACATTTTCTACCTTATCTTTTTTACTCAGACCTCTTGCGATGTCCTCCTGAAAAATCTTCTTTACCTCCTCTTCCTCAAGCTTCTCTAAATTCCACCGATTCATCTGACACCTTTTCTTCAGGTTTTTAAACCCCAATCTACATTTCATTATCACCAAATTATGGTCGCTATCAATGTCTGCTCCAGGGTAAGTTTTGCAGTCAACGAGTTGATTTCTAAATCTTTGCTTAACCATGATATAATCTATCTGATACCTTGCAGTATCGCCTGGCTTTTTCCAAGTGTATATTCTTCTATTATGATTTTTAAATTGGGTGTTGGCAATTAAAATTATATTTCGTGCAAAATTCTATACGTCGGTCCCCTCTTTCATTCCTTTTGCCCAGCCCGTATTCACCCACTATATTTCCTTCCTTGCCTTTTCCAATGCTTGCATTCCATTCTACAACTATTATTAAATTTTCATCTCCTTTTACGTGTTGTAATTGCTTCATCAATCTCTTCGTATGCACACTCTACCTCATCATCATCATCATGGGCGCTTGTAGGCATATAGACGTTAACAATCGTTGTCGGTTTAGGTTTTGATTTTATCCTTATTACAATGATTCTATCGCTATGCGTTTTGAAATACTCCACTCTCTTTCCTATCTTCTTGTTCATTATGAAACCTAATCCTGCCTGCCCATTATTTGAAGCTGAGTTAATTATTCTAAAATCACCTGACCAAAAGTCGCCTTCCTCTTCCCACTGAACCTCACTAATTCCTACTACATCCATATTTATCCTATCCATTTCCCTTTTTAAATTTTCTAGCCTACCAACCATTTTTAAACTTCTAACATTCCACGCTCCGACTCGTAGAATGTTATTTTTTTATTTTCTGGTGACCCCTTCCTTAGTAGTCCCCACCCGTACATCCTAACGGGGGACTAGTTTACCTCTGGAATATTTTACCAAGGAAGGCGCCTCCATCATTGCTATATGAAAATGCAGAGAGCCACATTTTCTTGGAAAAAAAGCATCTGTAGTTTTCCATTGCTTTCACCTGCACAGTACTCAGAGGACTGAGTGATGTTGATTTGGCCATTTAAGTCATTCTGACTCATGCCCCTAACAACTACTGAAAGAGCTGCTGCCCTCTTTCAGGAATCATTCCTTAGTCTGGCTCTCAACAGATACCTCTCTGATATGGTTGCCCTTCGGTCCAGCTACTCTGTATCCCTGAGCACTCAAGCCCCCTCACCAACGGCAAGGTCTCATGATTCATAGAGGAGGACAGTACTACCAACATAAACAAAAGTGTAACTAAATTGTGGATAATAATTAACTTACCCTCGTTGTAATTTTGTGGCTGGGCACAAATAACGACACTATATTGCGCCCAGGGGGCGGGGGAAAAGGGTAATTTTTTGTTTTTATAAGCCTAAATTATTTACCTTATAATTAAAAATAATGTAAATTTGGGGTATCATAGTAAAAGATGTTAAATTTATTTAAAGAAACCTAATTTTGTGTTTAAATTTTATTCCTCTTATTTTCATAACATTACTTAATAAAAGGGGCAAAAATAATAAAAAACTGAAATGTAAAATATAACTATTTTATTTGTTTGTACCAATTGTTAATAAACATTTTTTTGAATGAATTTTGTTTTGATTAGGGAAAGCAAAGAAAATTTTTAACTAATGGCCTTGTGAATGAACATTCTTATTACCTCGCAAAAAATAAAATAAATAATAGAATGTGGGAATTCTGATTAAATCTGGTAAGATTTAAGTAAATCACATCCTAAGTAAAAATAAATTTTGTTTTTCATGAGGCTTGTAATTGTAGATCACCTTTTTAAATTCCAGTTTACAGCCAAACCATGTTGATAGTAGGAAGAAAACATAAGAAATAAAAATAACTAAAAAAAAATTAGTTGTTTTACTTGCATATTGTTAGTAAAAATTTGTGATACCAGACATTTATTTTTACTTATTTAATTTTCTGGTCAGAAATGAATTATGGGCAAAAAGTAATTTTCACCCATTTTCCTAAGCGGTGATCAAAACCAAGGTAAAATGAATATGGTACAAAATGAATATGCTTTTAAGAAGTTGATATAGTTTATTCCATCTTCATCGTACTTTCTACTTTTGTTTTATGTTTGAGTATATCTGTATAGCATCATCAAAGAAAAATTCTTCTAAAAATTAAACTGCTTTTCTAAAATTTCTTGGTCTGTTTGTGTGCAGGTATTCGGAAGAATTTTTTACTTTTAATTCAGTGTCATGCATAAATTATATTTTTTACTGCAGTGTGAGTTGAATGGTAGTTGGTGGTTTTATATATTAATCAATTACAGCGATGAGCTGGTTAAAGAAGTTAACACTGCATAAGTAATTATGATGATGTATTTGGCTTGGACTGTTACAGTCATTGCTTTCATTATAATTATTTGCCTTTTTCCATCGGACAATTAATATTAGTATTCGGCAAAGCAAACTAGAGAAATATATGCAGAGAGAAATAAAATAATTAAGGAAATAATTATGTTAAGTGTACCATAAAATGTATTAATGTGATTATTCTGAACTATGAATTTAAAGCAGGACTTTTTTCATATTTATCATGAGTGTAAATTATTTTTTTTACGAGCCTATTTACGATAAAGGCTCGTAAAAAAACTAATAAAAAAAAATAAAAAAATATTTTTTATAAGATATATTTGAGCACTAAACAATTAAAAAAAAAAAGTATAGTTCATATTTCAGATAGGCCATCATTGAGAACATTAAAAATGAATAAATAATCTTACAGAATAGTTCATTATAAAAAGATTTTTTAAAAGTATTTTGTATGATTTCAAAAGTTTGATGTTGTTAACACTTCATTTGTAAGAGATAAACCCTTAAATAACAATTAAATATTTGTTAATTTATAGATATTACGTATGTGGTTGTGTGATAACTACGAAGATAACGAGTTATTTGTTAATTCTCCTCTAAATTTGTATAATAATTGATTCATTTTTAAAATTAAGTGTTATACTGTAATTTTAGATATAACTATTTGAATAGGTAGATAGATATTGTGAGGGAGAGGAGAGAATGAGAGAGAAGGGAGGGATAGAAGGAGAAAGAGAGTGTATTGTCTTGATTAAGTGCAGAAGTGGATCAAATGGTGAAAATAAAACTTAAGTTTATGTGGTTTGTTGATCAATTTGTTCTTGAAGATTGTTGTTTGCCATGGTCAGGCTATTTTTAGAGTATGTTCTTAACACTCTTTTTATATTAATCTTTTAAAATAATAATCTTGTAATATTTACTTGTATACTTATTGTTTGTATTATACATAATGAGTTCTTTATCTAGAAGGTTAGTAATGATACCTTATTTTTTCAGGATGAAATTGGAGATAAATCAGAACATAAAGTTTATTGCTCTCTGACTGTTGTAAATCCTGAAGAAATAACGTATGATAGTGTTGGATCGGATGTAAGTAAAAAAATTCTTTTAAGTTGTCATTGTCAATATTTGGCAGGTTAAAGTTGATGTGAATTTGACAATGTTTCTGTGGTGTTAACACAGTGGCTGTGGCAACATCGAAACGAGTTTGTTTTAATACAAACACAGACAAAACATGTTTGTATTTTCTTATTTTTTTTAGTTTTATAATCATTCAACATTGTTAATATTTGTAATGCAATTTTATTATGTCTGATTATTTGGGATGCGGTTGAATTTTATGACTCTTTTCAGAAATTTATTAATAAACATGTAAAGTGTATTTTTCATCTACCACTGTTAAAGGCTATTTGTGCAACATCTACAAAATACAGTATAATAATTACTACATAAGTAAAGGCTCCAGTAGAGCCTTTAGTGAAAGGTATTCAGAAGACATTTTAAATATATCATACATGATTCTTTACATGTGTTTTTTGCTATAAAAACAACTATATTTTTTCCTTGAAAAATTAAATTGTTAATATGCAAAAAGAAATTCTTGAGCTTGATACTTTAAACAAATGATTTTTTCAAAAAATTAAAAGGGAAAATGACTAGGGACATTAGATATTAGAGCAAAGAGCTCATGAAGATAAAAAAAATCCTGATCTGATCAAAGGTTGACTCGGATTCACAGTTGAACCTGTCACTTCAATATTATTTCATTTTTATTAGTCTTAATATCATCTCAATATAGTAAAACAAATCTGATGAAAGAGGAAAGGAAGAAAGATGAACCAGACCTTTCACAAGTGGAAAATGAGACTGTTGTGGTAGATTTATTACTTGAAAATATTATTTCAGAAGATACTGATGAAACTGTGACTAAAAAACACTGCTGAATTAAGTGAATCGGTTGTAAAGAAAAAGTTATTTGACAGGATATGCAATTGCTTCATGAAATTGAAGCAATAAAGTTCAGTTGCTAAAAAAAATCTTGAATGAAGATTTGCTATTCTTTAAAAGCTTGCTAAAATATTTCAAATTTCTACTAAAAGAAAGGATGTTATTTAAAATAGATATCAACAGAGATGCTTTAAAGTGAGTTTGTAGCTACAGTGCATGAATGTCAATGGCCAGTTCACATTCAGCCTCTTGTGCTTTTTCTTATGCATTAACATAGGATGGTAGACAAAGTTATGGTAGAACTTGCTTTAGGTTTGGTAGGGTTGCCATTCGTTCTTATGATGTACATTGTTAAAAAATTTAAATAATTGTTTTTTAAATATTCTTTTGAATTCTTCCCTGGTAGATCGTTAGCCTTTTCTGTTTGAAACAGGGCAGAATACATTTTGGATGCCTTTTTAAAATAATTTTAGTATTAAATATTTATGTGCCAATTTAGTTTTACATTTGTTCATGTTTTTACCCTCCTTTTGTTTTATCTACTCAATTTTTATTTAATTATTGATAATCATTAAAACTGGAAAAAAAGGATTTTGTATGTAAATGTTGGATTTTGTTTTCTTTAGTAGTTATATATCAAAATTAATTAAATTAACAGAATCGATCTGACATCAGTGGAAGTTACAAAATTATTACTATTTATAACAGAGGTGACTACAAGAAACTGCATAATTAAAAATTTGAAATTTTCTCAGTATGAATTTGGTCACAGTAATTTAATTCCACTTGTAAAAATCTTATAAACAATACTATGAATAAAATAATTTTTTTTTCAAATCTGAAGTTTTCAGAAATACTAAAACCACTTCTTGTGCTTTTTTATATTATGTGTTGTACACAATTTTGCATCCCCTCGCACAGAATTAGTTTCTTCAGTTCTATATTTTCTATTATTAATAACTTATGACTTATTATTTTTAATGAAATCATACAGTCTGATTAAACTTCAATGTTTGAATATAGATTTTATGTGGCCATGCTGGATATATTGGATAAGATGCAGGATTGGTGAAAGGCAAAAATATGTTTTATTCAAGAAGGAATGAATGTATTCTGTGTAGGTGAACCTTAATAAATTGAGTGGAGAAGCATATCGTTAATGTTCACCGATAATACATTTCATGATAAATTGGAAAATATTCCTCTTAACACATGTACAACCTCTGTGATTCATGCACGATTGTGCCTCTACATATTTTATTATTAATGTAAGGCAGTTTTTGAATAATCTTACACTAACTCAAACTATCATTTTTCATTATTATTGAAGTGTTTGATATCTGATTTTTAAAAAAAAAACAAGAAACAGAGTGAAATTCTTAAAATTTTAATGGATAACTAATTAAGCCTACTAGTTCTTGAGCTACCGTGAAGTGAAAAATTATGATGGTGGACATTTTGAAATTTACAAATGTAAAATTTCCACATGTATTTATTTTAAAGAGAATATATATTTAAAAATATTTGCAAACTTACATTAAGATAACAGGTCTGTTTTGGAGAATTGAATTTTGCTTAAAAAAACAAATGGCAGATGATAGTCTTGATAAAAAGGATCTGTGGAACTATGTTTATAGGAACTTGTTTTCTTATGCTGATGTTGGAAATGCAGTACAGAAATATTGGATAATCCTTTTTATACATCCTGTTGCAAAAGAAAAAATGTTGTTACACTCTAAAAACAACATTAGAATGTTTTCGTTTAGAAATATGAATACAATATCATAAATATGAGAAGGTATCTAAAAGTAAAGATCACGTTTGATTGATATTACTTACTACCAGTCGAGGGGAATTTAAAACCCTTCATGTTTATAATGTACATTCTTAAGAGTTTAAATAATTATTTTTTTAGTATTCTTTTAAATTCTTCCGTGGTAGATCATTAGCTTTTTTTGCTTGAAACAGGGCAAAATACAGTCATCATGTATGATTTTATTCATATTTGAATAAATTGAACAGATTTTTTGAACCAGTTTTTTTAGTCTGTTATCTGGAAATTGAGGTATAGAATGAGTTTTATAGTTTATTGTAAATTGTTGATGTCTTTTTTTCTTTATAAAACATTAATTTCTTAATTAATTTATTACATAAAAATCACATTATACCTTACTAGGTACTGGTAACTCAATATAAACATAAGGTACGACTGTACAGCATATAGTATGAACTATATGAACATGTAGTTCATATTGTATGAACTGTATACATATATATTTACATCATAATACATAAATTGGTGATACGTAAAAAAATTAACCTTCTATTTGTAGAATCAGACTAGATATATGTAATCAGTTGAATTATTGAAAACACATATTTCTTATTTTTTATAGTGATTGTTTCATTATTTTGAAGATGAGTTTCTGTTCTTATCCTATATATTTTGATGATTTTTGGTTTGTTTTTAATATCTGTTTCGTTTTTCTTTCAGGACTACAATTCAGATTGGGTGTTTGGTCTTCAGAGTTCGGAAGGAAATGTCGTTAGTCATGTTAATCATGTTAATCAACAAATAACTGTGAATGTAAAAAACACTGAATCTTCCCAGCAGTCAGTAGAGTGCGATTTAAGTAATGATAGCACATACAGCCGTTTGAATGATAATAGTAGTAGTGATAATAGTATGTATACGTATTATTCCTTGCCAAATGATTCTTCACTAGTCAATTTCAGTCCTCATGAAACCACACTTAAAAGAGTGGATTTCAAAGATTGGAATAAAGTTGTTCCCGAACCGAAAAAAGTTGTTACAAAAGCTGAAAAAAGTCCTCCGGTCAAAAAGACATTTGCATGTCAGATATGCAATAAAGTATTTGCTTCTAAGTCAAATTTAGAACGTCATGGTGTCGTTCATAGTGATGTTAAACCTTTTCAGTGTGTTGAATGTAAAAGAATGTTTTCACGTAGAGTACACCTAGAAAGGCATAAATTTTTACACATGGATCAAAAGCCGTTTAATTGTGAAGTTTGCAAGAAGGGTTTTACTCAGAAAACACACCTCGAAAAACATCAGTATGTGCACACTGGGGTAAAACCTTTTGAATGTCTTATTTGCAAGAAGTCATTTGCAAGAAAGGAATCATTAAACAGACATAAAGGTATTCATGCGAATGAAAAGAAAGATGCTGCTACTGTTGTCGACAATAAAAGTACTGCTGAAAAGAAAAATGCACTTGAAAATAAAAATAATCCACCAGAAAACAAAGAAAGCACTGATCGTTCGAATATGAATACAAAAACTGCAGATGATGTCAAAAAAGAGTATGATAATATAACCAATAATAAAGTTAACATGAAAATAAAAACTGAGAAAATGGATGATGCTGAAGTAAATAGTGCAGATGAAATGCCGGAAAGTAATGCTGAAGTTATAATTAAAAATGAACAAATGGATACTAATGATAATGAGGATTAATTTATTGTATTAAAAGTGATAATGTATCGTGTAACCTGTGTTAATGTACAACAAAATCTATTTGTGTTTCTATTATTATTATTATTATATTATTTATTGTGTGTTAGATTTATAAATGAACTTACAAATATTTATTATTTTTTATTTTACTTAACTGATTTTATTTATTTTAGGATCCTGTATTGATTTTGGATGTAACCAATATTAATAAAAAGGATTGATGAGTAATTCAAAGTAATTGATGCAGTTGAGATTTTAATGCGGTTTCACCTTGAATATTACTCTCCTTACTGTTTTATAGTACTTACTATTTTTATTTTTTATACTTACTTTTTTTAATTATTTTTTACTTGTTGGTAAAGGAATAAATATTTCTGAATATTTATTAACTCAAAATATTATATTTTTTATTTATTCAGTTTATTTTATAGGCTATTCAGTTTTGTAGTCTCCTAGCTCATCCATGAAGGGCTTCTATCTAATTGAACAAAACTTATGGCAGCATATGGAATATTACTAGAAGCAATTAAACAAATTTATAATCGTTAGCAAAATGCATGCTTCTCTTCAAGTTTTTATCCTAAAATTTGAAAAAATCTAAAAACACAAAAAATGTGTTTTATAGAGGTCATGTGCGTGAAAAATTCAGGGTTAATGTTTGATTTTTTTTTTGATTAACGGGTAAACCAAAATATTAGAAAAAATTTATTTACCATGTCTCTTGTACTTGCATAAAAAATAACCTCAGTCATTATTACAGCCATTCGACCATCTGAAGGGATGCTGCTTGAGAAAAGGTATATATTTTTACAAACAGAAAAGAAATGTTTTAGAATATTTTATACTAAAAAAAATAAATGGAAACATTTTGCTTGTTCTTAAAAAGTTTTGTATAAACTTTCAAAGAGAACATTTAAGTGAATTATTTGATGGGATTGAAATAAAACTGATAAATTTTGCCAAGTTTGAAGGAATTCTATCAAAAAAAAGATAGCTAATTGAACTCTTGCTTAGATGACATGTGTACTTAGCGTTAAATGTTTAATGCTATATGTTTATTGTAATTATACGTACTGGCTATTATAATAATTTTTAGAAGAAAAAGTACAATTTATATACAGAGCGTTTCCAAAATGGTGGGCTGGCTATACGTTTTTGAATTCTAGTAAAACTAAATAAATACCCTTAAGAAAAATGGCAATTTCTCCCCCCATCCGCCATTTGGTATTTTTGTATAAAAATGTATTATATCAAGTTTGGATAGATTAATCACATTAAAATTTGGTATGCGTCTTTGTAATAGAGTGCTAAAATTAAAACTTTATTTTTTGCTAATTGTCCTGATTTTTTGCTAATTTTAAAACTATTACAAAGACGCTTACCAAATGTTAATGTGATTCATCTATCCAAACGATATAAATTTTTATATAAAAATAATAAAATGGCTGATGGGGAGAATGAAGGAGAAATTGCCATTTTCCTAAAGATATTTTTTGTTTAGTTTTACAAGTAGAATCTGAAAAAGTATAGTCAGCTCACCATTTTAACAACACTGTGTATACTGGGTGCTCTTAAAAGGTGAGGCCAAACTCTAGGAAGTGATTCTACTTAACATACTGAAGAAAAAATGTCCAGTGAACATGGGTCTCTAAATGCATATTTTTCTGTCTGTCCGCCATTTTGTGTTTTTTAAGAAAAAATATTATTTTTCAAGAACGGTTGGAGATAACACAATAAAATTTTGTACTTTATTTTAAACAAACATTTTTTAATAGAAAAAAAAAAGATTCTCTTCGTTGACAAATATTAAAATGGCGGCGGCTTTTTAATTTTTCAATCTTAAATATCTTAGGCATTATTAGAATTATCAGAGTCTGTTTTTTCAAAAATTATGAAGCATTTTTTTGTGAACAAAATGACACCTTAGTTGTACAAATCCGATGAAAAACAACAGAGTAATTGCAAAAAGTAAGCCTCAATTGATATGGCAGCCATCTTTTTTCTTTATTATCGTGTGATTCACTTGATAACTAAATAAAATTTTCTGGTTAAAATTGTTAAAGATTCAATATTTTGGATATTTAATAATAATTATTATTAAGAGCTAGCCTAAAAAAAAATTAATTTTCAGCAATAAAAAAAGTGAAAATCAAATACATCGTTATTCAAACAAATTTTGAAAATGAAATAAAAAATAGAAATGTAAAATACATAATAAAACAAATTTTATTAATCAAAAAGGCTTTAAATAAATTGCAACTGCAACAGCTTATTATTTTACTTACATTTTTTTCTTTAACTTGTGAACAAAACAGTTTCATGTTCTATTACTTCCATTGAATTGTGATATCTGTGTTCTGAATTTTGAAAATATATTTTTTTTATTAAAAGTTGTCATTAATCGTGTTAATTGTCATTTAAAATGAATCAAAATATACAAATAATGAACTCACTGATATGCATCTTACATACGGTCTTGTCAATGGCAATGCAAAGGAGGCAAAACGGCTTTACCAAGAAAAGTATCCAAACCGCTGTCAGCCAATAGAAAATTATTTTCATGTCTTCATGAACATTTAAGTGAGACTGGGAGCTTTAAAGCCATCATAGTTGGTAATTGTAGACCTAAAGCAGTTTTACCATCACAAGTAGAAAAAAGAGTATTGAAGAAGTTGGAACAAGATCCTGAATTATCGAGCAGAAGTGTTGATATCCAAAAAACATACCTCTTAATACAATATGGAATATTTTACACTTGCAGTTATTGTACCCATACCATCTGAAATGGGTACAAGCTCTTCTACCAGGTGATAACAAATCACGGATTGCATTCAGTCGATGGTTAATTAACAATTGTACCCATAACCGGGAGTGGATGTCTAACATTCTTTTTACAGACAAGGCGTCTCAGTAAGGATGGTATAAAAAATTTCCTGTGAGGAAAATCCTCGTGCAATATTTCAAGCAGGAAAACACTGGTTTTTTCTGAATGTTTGGAAAACAAGCTACAATTATAAGCTAATTGGGTCATTCTTTTTGCCACGTAGATTGACAGGTGACTCATATTTGAAATTCATAACAAAGACCTACCTGAATTTCTAGAGGATGTTCTTTTGTAAAGCACAGTGAACATGTGGTTCATGCATAACGGTGTGCCTGCCCACTTTGCAATTGGCGTCAGAAAAAACTGATCGTTTTCAAGGAAGGTGGATTCGTCGGGGTGGTACCATTTGTTTTCCTGCACACTCGCCAGATCTGAACCCATTAGATCTTTGGGGACACATAAACTCATATTTATTCAATACCAGTTGTCGATGTACATCAGTTGGAGGGTAGAATTGTCCGCTCTGTTCAAACGGTCGGGGAGCAGCTAGGAATTTTTGAGTGTATGTCAGTCACTAAACGTGTGGATTGTTAAGTTGTAATGAATGGAGGTCACATTGAATATTTGTTGTAATTCTCATCAGAAAACAAACAAAATTTCACATGCTCTGCTCTTACAATAATTATTATTAAATTTTCATAATGTTGAATTTTTATCAGTTTTAATTAGAAAATTTGATTTACTTATCAAGTGAGATAATAAAAAAAACAAGTTGGCTGCCATATCAGATGAGGCATACTTTTTGCAATAATTCTGTTTATAAATGTAATAAATAATTCCTAAGATATTTAAGATTGAAAAATTGAAACGACCACCATTTTGAAATTTTTCAGTGAAGAGTATCATTATTTTTTTTCCTATTAAAAAAATGTTAGTTTAAAATAAAGTACAATATTTTATTGTTTTATCTCCAACTGTTCTTGAATAATAATTTTTTTCTTAAAATACATAAAATGGCAGCTAGACAGAAAAATTTGTTTTTGGACCTATGTTCACGGGACGTTTTTTCTTCAAAATGTTAAGTAGAATCACTTACTGAGTTTGGCTTCACCTTTTAAGGACACTGTTATATGGTGTCCCATCCATTTTCATACATAGAATACATAAAAATAAATAAATATTAAATCTATATTAAAATAAGGAAAAATGGTTTTCATAAAAAAATGTTTATTTTTCGTATGTATGGAAACCTGAGATGCTGTGTAAGTGTCATAACCGGTAGGGCTTTAGAATGTCTAACTTATATATAGGTAAATTTCTCTTACTCTATTCACCATTTAAGTGGCAACACTGTACAGAAGATTACCTGTTTGGAGCATTTGAAATACGTTTTCATGCAATGTTGTTTCAATTACCATTTTGTTCTGATGTGTCAGATGTATTATTTTCCAAAGATGTGTGTTCATTGTTGAGATTTAGGTGTATATGTATCTTATGAGTGTATGAAATATGAGTTTCAGTTGAAATCTACCCAGTTTGCAGTTCCCATGAACAATGTCATGTTTTAATTTATAAATTATTTAAGGTAGAATGTGCAGGATCAAAAGTTGACCTCCATTAACTCTGGATGTTCTTGAGGATGTGATTGTTATCCAGAAATGTGCTAATTTACCTAGAAAATCTCAGAATTGTCTACAGCAGTTGCTTTCAGAGCCGAAAAAAGTTAAAGTTGCATGCACACCATTTGACGATATTAATTGAATCAGACCATAAAAAATGTTCACTATATTGTTGATTTCAATTTTTTTTGTTTATGTAAGCTGGTTTGAAGTGCTGTTATAATAAGGCTTGGTTCACAGATTCTGAAGTGGTAATTAGTAGATCAAGGAATGCAAAAATTCTTACCCTCAAATGATTTAACATACACATAAAATGGTGTGTCATGCAATAGGTAAGTCTCTTTCTGTTGTTTAATATATAATTTCTTTTTTGATATAACTATGAGTGGTGAAGTTTATCAAGACTTAATACCATAATTTACTGCATTTTTAGATGAAAATAAACAAAACTGTTAGTCTCAGCTAGTTGGTGCTGCTGCTAATGAAATGATAGCTGTATTGCACAATATTTTTTGATCGTCACAAACTGAAAAAAACTGTGACTCCAGTTTTTCAACTACTAGTTTTTTCCTTCATGGGTATATAAAAGTGGTGTTTTTCAGAACAGTCTACATGCACTTGAACTAAAGACTAAAATAATAAAGAAATTACTAGAGAAAAGAAAATTCTTGTCATTTAAAGGTATAGTAAAGCATAAAAGGTATACCAAGGCTTAATTCACAGGTGGGCAGAGTTTTATGATGGGGGGTGGTTTCAAAGGTATACCAAAAAAATTACTAAAGGAATGTGTTTCTTTATTTATTGGTTTTGGTAGTAGGGGTAATTGGTTTCCATGCAGTACCGAGGACGAGAAGTTAATTTCCAAATATAACAGAACTGAAATAATGCTGAAACTTACTGCGGGATGTTGAAGAAATTGATTGTTTTTGGTCTTTTTATTTGAATATGTTTGAAAAATGCTACTTCACACTAATAATCAAGAATCTAAAAACATATATATTTTAATATCTGTTTACGAATGTGTGAACCTTATTCTGTAAACCTAGAAATTTTATCAACTTAGGAGTTGGCATGAAGACTGGTTCAAACATTTTTCATGGTAGCATACATTTGTCGAATGTTTTTCTCTATTTAGTGGTCAAGTCAGTATAAATATTTGAGCAACTGTGATGTTTTTGGAAAAAAAGAAATAAAATGCTAATAAAAAACATTG
Source organism: Lycorma delicatula (assembly GCF_047948215.1). NCBI lineage: Eukaryota > Metazoa > Arthropoda > Insecta > Hemiptera > Fulgoridae > Lycorma > Lycorma delicatula. The sequence continues at coordinate 21,915,917 of NC_134456.1, read as the reverse complement.
TATGAAATCATTTAATGTTCTTTGAAAAATGTCTTTTATTTTACATGTGCACTTTGAAACTATGCAACTGATGTTGATTAAATAAATACTTAGATTGGGTTTAACTGAGAAGACCATCTCATCATTTCTCTCTCCTAACCAAATCCATATTTTGTCTAAATAATATAAATAAATTATTCAAATTAAATTATTTCATTTTGCAATGATTGTTTACGTTTTTATTGTTATATTACTTCATTGTATTTACAACAATTGTTAGATAATGTGTTATTTTTTGTTAAATAAAAAATTTGATAATTTTAATTGATATAAATTATATATTTTTTGCTAGTATATTTTACAAATATTGTTATTGAACGAATGTTTTTGCATGATTTTTTTTGTTAGGTCATCTTCAACGTATAATGATGTAACAAGACCAATTGTTATGATTTTGCTTGTGTATTGTTTTCATTTAAATGGCGCTGTGATATATTTTTGTTGTGATTTGGAGACTGATTATTCCTTAGGTATAGAGGTAGTATTATGGTTTTCTTTCAGAACATGTTATAATTCTGTTTTTTTTATGTTTATAATGATCCTGTAACACTTACTTTCTAGTTCAACATATGAGAAAAGAGGAAGCTTCAAATCATGCTTACAGTACTTTAATAACAATCTGTTTATATCGAAGATATTCATCAGTAAGAACTTATAAACATGACTTGAATATGTTTATCGATCACAGAATAACTTTTTGATTATGTATTACAATGTAAATAAATATTGCATAATACAAAACAGCATTTGTAAATACAGAATAAATGATTAAGATTATTCCCAAATTTCTACATCTAAATAGTGTTATTATTTCCGTTTAAGAATTCACTCAAATGTATGCTATTGTCATTATAATTGACATACATTAACCAGTTATCAATGAAAAGTCTAGTGAGACTTTTCCAAACAGACATTATTATTATTATTGTTTTTTGTGTGTTTTATGGGCATCGACTGCTAAAGTCATTAGCCCTCTTCACATTCTTAAAAAGAGGTTAGTATCACCATCAGGGTCGTCATATGTAAGGGTGTAAAGGGCTGTTACATTTTTATTTAAAAGCACAAAATATACAAAACATTAATCCTTAGCAATAAACAACACTTATGGGGTGTAAATGGAAAATATAAGTCTTTACAATACTATTATTTCCTTGTACCTGTCACATTTATTTATTTAAGCACCCTTGGGGCAACCAGAACCGCCATTAAGCAGCACATCAGTCGCCCCAGGATGCTGTGGCAGTTGACTTCCCCCTATAAACACTTCCGTAGGACATAACCCATCGGGGTTCTCCCAGCATCATAAGAGCAATCTGACCACCTGTTCAGGACGGCCAAAAAGTCCCTCGGCAGGGAGGCTGCCCTAACTGGCTCTGGCCTACTTGGCTACAGGCATGCATTGCACATACCCATAGCCTCACGCCCTCAGTCCACCCTTGAGGGTCCTCGATCATTGGACACAACCCGACTCCCTGCTCTTGCATGCAGGCAAGCCCGGACAGCCTAGGCAAGAGGGCTACTTCCCATTACTATACGTGCCATGCTTCGAGACTCTCTTATATATATAAAAACTACCCCTTAGAATTTGTTTAACGGAGCTTTAAATTTTCATTTTTAAAAAGTCCACTGGCGTGTAAATAAGTAACTATTTTTTCTTCATTTCCATTTTCCAAATCAGCAGCAATATCATTTCTTAACCGGAACCTCTTTCTGAGGTCCTCATATATGGTATACTCTTCCATTAGATGCTTAATTGTAAGTGTTTTATTACAAACACCGCACACTGGTCTTTCTTTGTCGGTTAACAAATATGAATTTGTTATTAGCGTGTGACCGATTGTAAGTCTGGTTACAGCCACTTGTTCTCGGTGAGTCAACCTCACGTCGCTTTTGAATTTATACAGAGAAGTTTTGACTGAGTTTAATTTTGTATTTAAAACTCCTCCAATCAGTATTCCACTTGTTTCTTATTATGTTAGACAGTTTTTAATATTTGCCACCCATACAGGAATTGCATCCAAGTTATCGTAGACTGTTGCCTTTCTGGCAGCTTCATCTGCGCTTTCATTTCCAACAATACCAGCATGCCCTGGAGTCCGTACAAATATGCTTCGCTGTCCTTGTTGATTTAGAACATACAAAATGGACAGGATGTTTGCAATTAGGACATCCTTAATGTTCTTGTTCCGAATTGCTACTAGTGCACTTAGAGAATCGGAACATGTTAGCACTCTATCTTCGCAATAGTGTTCTGTGTACTGAAGAGTTTGCTTCATGGCAGTAAGTTCTGCCATATAAACACTGGCCATATCTGACAGTTTCCAAAAGTGTGCTTCTCCATTTACATATATGGTCCAACACCATGTTCGGTTTTAGAACCGTCAGTATGTTCTTCGTAGCTACTGACGGTTGATAAAAATTCCTGTGGGATGATCACTGCTGGCTTCTTTTTTATTTCTTTCTGAGAGAGATCCAACCTTGTATTTACCGCTGACAAAAGCCATGGCAGTATTTCTCTCGTAGAAATTGCTGTCTCTGGAATAGCAGTTTCGTATTTTCTTGTTAATTCATGGTACGTAATTACGGCTGGTCTGGAGTAGGTGGCACGATGTTCATATAATGCAGCCAAAGGATGGTTGTTAAAAAGTTTGTTATTTATATGAGCAGGAAAAGCCCATATGTTTGTTGCATATCTTAGCAAAAGGATCTCTCTTCTATAATGTGGCTTTATTCCGGCTTCGGACATTAGACTTGTCGCCGGACTTGTGCGGAAAGCGCCTGTCGCATGTCTTATTCCGCTATTATGAATTAAGTCTAACTTTCTTAGACGTAATTGCAACTTCCTAGCGGATGAATATACAATACATCCGTAAAAATTTACTTCTTGTAAGACGTAAAAATTTATACATCTGTAGTCTAGTTTCGTTTGAACCAATACCATATATAGTCTCAATAATATTTCTTTATCTGAGCCCCAATTGATGTTCGATAATGTTAGGACATTTTTGCATCTATCACTCAAGTTCTGTATATGTAATTTGTTCAGTGGTAGAATGGTATTGTCGAAAACTTGCTTGATGTGATGATATCAGGTTTTCTTTTTCTAAAAGCCAAACGAGTCGAATATTTATAATTTTTTCAAGTATTTTTCCCATAGTGCACGTCAAAGAAATAGGACGGTAGCTATTAGGATCTGTCAAATTTTTATCTTTCTTTGGTACTGGAACAATATGTGCTTTTTTCCACTGCTGCTTGTACATTCCATCCCGCCATATCTGATTATATAGTTCTAGCAATCTGCGTTTTGCAGTGGTATTCAGCTCCCTGATCATGATATAATGAATTTCATCCGGACCAGCAGCTGTGTTGCCTGCTTTTTCCAACGCTTTCACGAATTCTTCCATTATAAAGGGTACATTGTATTAGTAATTATACTCGGTTCTGAAATTTGTAGACCTTCAAGTTCTGTTTTTTCGTCCGAAAATCTTCATCGTAGCTAGCCGTTTTGCTGACCTCGAAGTGATTGGTTAATAACTGCAGTTTCGTTTGGAGTGTCCTTAATTTCATATTCATCTTGAAGGCTAGTTATGGTAGCAAAGTTTGCACGCCCACAAATCGCCTTCACTTTCTATCAAACGTCTGATGCAGTAGTAGTTCTGTCAATGGATGACACGTATTGCTGCCAGGATCGTTTCTTTAAATTTATCATAAGTCGTTTAGCATACGCCCTGTATTTTTTAAAGGCAATTAGATTATCTATAGTGGGACGTTTCTTAAAGGCGTCCTTTTCTTTCTTTTTATAGTTTCACTTATTTCATCGTTCCACCACGGAACGGGTCGCTTCGTAAGTTTCCCAGTTGTTTTGGGAATATATCTCGATGCCGAGTCAAGTATCGCATTAGTTATAGCGTCGACATCGGCTCCGATAACTCCAGTTGTTTCGAGGAGTATCGTCCTAGCTGTGAAGCTCGTCCAATCTGCCTTATCAAACAACCATCCTTTAGAGATGGGCTAAATGTTTTTCTTGTAACATCAGTTACAATTTGCACTGGGAAATGATCGCTTCCATGCAGATCGTCTAAAACATGGAAGGTGTACCTCGGTGCTATCGATCCACTTATGAGTGCAAGATCTATACAGGACGTCGATCCATCTCTGGCATTGAAAAAAGTTCCTGACCCATCGTTTAAAAGAATAAGGTCAGAATTCATCACGAACTTTTCCAATTCTATTCCGCGGGGATCTACTCGATCCGATCCCCAAACAGAATTATGAGCATTAAAATCACCCACCAGTAATACAGGTGGGGGAAGCTGTGAAATTAATCGTGCTATGTAATCCTCCTTCCAATCAAAACTCGGCAAGTATATGCTACAGACAGTGACCTGAAGCGGACGCTTCATTCTAATGGCGACCGCTTGTAGGTTTGTATTTAGATCAACTAACTGCTTCGGCAGTAGCTCTAGTCGATGTTAATATCGCTACTCCATCTCTAACTCTTATATTTGGCGGTTGATCTCGCCGAAATATATCATATCCTCTTAACTGAAAATTTTCATTTCGGCAGAAATGTGTTTCTTGCAGACATATACAAATTGGGTCTACATCATGAACCAAGCGTTGGAGCTCATGGATTTTGATAAACATCCATTTATGTTCTACTGCACAATCGACTCGCTAATTTTAAATTAACTTATGGCCTTTGTTTACATTTCGGCCAGATTTTTTTTTCTCCATATTATGAACAGGTTCATGTTCGCGGAGAACGTCGTCGCCCGTATAGCTCCCGGCCTCCGAATCTGCAGACGACGACGGACATGGTTCGGCGCCGATTGAGAGGCGGAAACCCGGCCGACTCCCGACACGGGAATCGCACCAGTTACCGCCCCTGAAAGAGGGGGGGGGGGGATCCTGTGTGGTTTTTTTTGGTCTCTGTTGTTTAAAGGCCACCTCAGTGCAGGAGGCTTGGTAGCCTCCATAACAGCCTGCGAAGCAGCCACTTTCTTCCGATCATCATCTAATATCTCTCTAAGACGAATGTGGCCTTCTGGCTTGGCGTCCGTTTTCTTCTGTTCAAGAGCAATTTTCGATTTCGAAGATGTTTCTTCAGGAGGTCGATACTAATATCGTTGGCTTGACAGGTTCTTTACTACTGAATGGCTTTTGTTTTCTATAATCCTTTCAACATGCTAGCCAAAGTGGGTGCAAGTTTGTTGATAAGCTGACTTTCATCGACAGCAACTGGAGCAGGAGCAGGAACAGCAGCCGCAGCCTGAGCATAAGTTGTTTTTGCTTTAGATTTGCGGGCATTTACTGTCTTTTTAGCTTAAAGGTAGCTGACTTTCTGCAGGGGTTTTACTTCCTGCACAGCTACTTCGTCTTTGTAGTCAGGACAGTTTCTGCATCTACATGAATGCTGTCCTTTGCAATTGACACATGTAGGAGGGTACTAACATGGCTCATATTCATACACCTCATCACCGTTCACTCATATTTGCGGTCTTTCACATCTAAGAGCGGTGTGGCCAAAGAGTTGGCATTTGAAGCATTTCATAGGCTGTGGGATAAATGCCCGCACATCCAATCGATGAATTCCTGCTGTAGTTTCAACTTCTATTCGACGAGATTCCGCACTCTTTTTCTGTTTCGCCTCAGGTAAAACGGCTGGTTCTAAACGAGGGTGTTTACGTGAACCCTCTGCCACGTTTGTTCAAGCTGCATGTCGTTCAATCCCTTCTTTAGTAAGGCTAGCCGCCGGGTTACACCCCCACTCCGGGGCTACCAACCCCGGAGGTCCGTTCCGGTAATCAGTGGAACCGGCATATGTCTTGGTAGAGAGCGGATGCGCAGTCTCTGCACTGACTCCAGGCCCCTACACACCGAGGTTTTCAGGACTCATACGCCGAAATACACGGCCACCTTAACTACATGCTTGCCATCGCGGGGGGCATGTGGACAGCGAAATGCCTCCGTTACACCTGCAATAACATTGACCCTGGCCAACACATCGCCAGCTCTAAATATGGTATGAGTCCATTTCCAAATCGTTTAGTTGTTCATAATTTGCAGGTGGCCGAAAAATCCAGTCCATCGATGACTTGAAGGTGGAAACAGGTCAAAAAGAGAAACATATCCGAGGAAGTTACTCGGAGCCCCGTTAGCCAGCTATATATATTGTACGTAAGTACAGCTGTTGCAGCCCTGGACGTGGTACGTAGGTGTTGTGTTCCGGACGTGGGGATTATCTACCTCAGGGCATTATTATTATTATTTTTTTCTTTTGAGGTTTTTAGGGGCATCGACTACTTTGGTCATTAGCCAACAAAAAAAATTCATAAATTTCACATTCTGGATTCCTGATGTTTAACACCTAGGCTTTTCTTTTGGCCATCCTTTCTTGCACCGTTTTTCCATTATTTTTACGGCCTCAACTTCTGATGATAGCGTGTCTGAAGCCTCGGACATGGTATCTTCTTCTCTTTCTGATGCCAATGACGTTCTCCGGCTAACATTAGGTGATGAAAGCTTCGTTGGTGCTGTTGTTAGCATCGTTGCTATTGAATCGACAGTCGTAAGTGATGCATTTTCGCGACTGATGAACTGGATTCGATCTCTAAGGGCGGGCTAGGGCCGGCCGAAATAGACGCTCTCACCGTAGCTGTTCTCTGAGCTTTTGAAGGCTCTGTAGATACAGTTTTTATATCGTCTGTATCTGGTGCTTTCTCAATAATTACTTGCACCTCCATTTCGCTAGACTCAGATTTTTCCTGTACTCTTGTCACAAACTCCTTTGCCTTATGACTCGACGAAGGAGTGATTTTTTTGCCTTTTCCAGATGTATCATGATCTTTATTTATTATGTCGATTGGTGGAGTCATGGTCGCAGATTTTGCTGATTCTTTACGCTGCGCCGGTACGTTCCTTATATCAACGATGTCAGTCTGGGAATGAGTCTTCACATGTTTAATTGGTTCTATCCGCTGAGTCGACTCAATCTTTGTATCAATGATTCTTTCTATCGTTGTTGCAAGACTTGGTGCAATCGTACTAAGCAACTGCTCAACGTTAATTTTAGATGAGGAAGGGGCAGCAGCTGCTTCTGCATATATGGTTGATGGTCGAGGTGTTCGTTGATTGACAATTTTCTTCGCTTCAGGATAGCTTACTTTTTGAAGCGTTTTAACTTCCTGAATGGCCGTTTCCAATTTATATAGTTCCTTGATCGGCAGTTTTGGTGTCCTTTGCAGTTAATGCAGATTGGGGTGTCTTTACATGGATCACCCTCAAGTGTTTTCATTCCCCACACGCAAATTTCTTGCGCTTCACATCTGGTTGCAGTGTGTTCGAATCGTTGAAACTTAAAACATCTCATAGGCTGGGGAATGAATGCACGTACATCAAGCCGATGTATGCCAGCTCGTACCTTTTCAGGAAGATTAGGCCTATTGAATGTCAATACATGCGAGGCAGAAGGAAGAACCTCATCATTTCTTCTTATAGTTAGCCTGTGACACTGAATCACATCCTGACTAGGCATATCCTGTACTATTTCTTCTTCTGCACAATTTAGAAGATCACAGCAAAAAACAACTCCTCTGGATGAGTTAAGGGTGCCATGCGGTTTCACAGAAACCGCGAATTCACCAATCTTCTTCAATGATTTTACTTTTTGACTTTGACTGTCGTTAAAAGTTTCGACGTGCAATCCACTAAAAGTCTTCCGGATTTCCTTGACAGGACCACCAGCACAAATAGCTATCTCTCTAGCGATTAAGAATGGTCTAACCTTTTGGAAGTTTCCATTCTCCTTCGTAATAATTAAAAACCTTGGTTTAGGAACATTATTGCCAAACAAAGTTTTTCTTAAGTCTCTACTGATTCTATCAGCATCTTTTCTACTTTTATCTGTCTCCTTGCTCTTTTTCCTCTTCGCTTGTGGCGAACCGGCTGTTTCTAAACGAGAGTGTTTACGTGCACCCTCTGCCACGTTTGTTTGTTCAAGACTATCCATTTTCATTGATTCCTTCTGTAGCAAGGCTAGTCGCCGGGGTACACACCCACTCCATGGCTGCTAACCTTGGAGGTCCGATCCGGTACTCCGGTGTAACCGGCATATGTCCTGGCAGAGAGCGGATGCGCAATCTCTGCACTGACTCAGGCTCCTACTCACCGACATACATATTTCAGAGCTTCCATGCACCGACATACATGGGCACCGTTGCTACATGCTTGCCATCGCAGGGGGCATGTGGACAACGAAAGGGTCTCCGTTACACCTGCAATAACATTGACCCTGGCCGCCACATCGCCAGCTCTAAATATGGTATGAGTCCATTTCCAAATCGTTTAGTTCTTCATAATTTGCAGGTGGCCGAAAAATCCAGTCCATCGATGACTTGAAGGTGGAAACAGGTCAAAAAGAGAAACATATCCGAGGAAGTTACTCGGAGCCCCGTTAGCCAGCTATATATATATTGTACGTAAGTACAGCTGTTGCAGCCCTGGACGTGGTACGTAGGTGTTGTGTTCCGGACGTGGGGATTATCTACCTCAGGGCATTATTATTATTATTAATTAATTTCTAACAAAGTTATTCTCTGTAACTTCTACTTAACTTAGATTATTACATATTACATGCTTGTCTGTATATATATATATATGAGTATTATTGTTTGCTTTCACATGTTATGTTAATAATAATTTATAGTCTTATATGACGTTGGTTTCTTTTCAGTGTCTTACAATTAAAAAGTTACATATTTTTTAATTTTAAATTTAAAGATTTTTCAAACAAATGAGTTTTTTTTTGTTTAATCTCTCTGTTGGAGTTCTATACATGCTAAGTTAATGTAATTTATTTATTTAGCGTTTTGGTGGTTTTATAGCATTTTTTCTTTTCTTAATTATTAAAAAGTTAGTTTTCCGCCATTTCAGGGTATTACACTTGATTTACAAAATTGATATTTATATATTTTATGGATTTTAGTAAATCTTACATTAGTATGTTTGAACCAACTTGATAGTTTACATTGTTACTGTGTATTGATGATTAAAAAATTTTAATTTTGGTGACCATTTTGAGGTAAACTCAAGAGCCGATCGCGGTCATTCATGCAGTTTTGTAATCCTCTAACGATGCTTAAACCGAATCCGAAATCAAAATCAAAATTTTAGAAAAAAGTGTTTACACGCATACCAAACTGAATTCAATAACGAACTGTTCGTTTGTTGAAAATATATAGGTTTTATTGTATTATGCGTGTTAGCAAAGTATGTGTGATGTGATTTATTACATTAACGTTTTGTAATCTACTTTTAATAATGTATGAAATGCTACTCCAAACTTCTGGTCGAGAGGTACATGAGGATGTTTTGTAATAAGTGTGTAGGCTCACCAGAGCGCTTAGCAATTCATTTGGGCTGTAGATACACAAAACACAATTCCCACTGCCCATAAAATAAAGGGTCTGTAAATAATTTTAAATTGTCTTAATTCATACTATTCGATGTGAAATTATTTCATGAGATAAATAGAAAAATAAAATAGTTTTAAGAAATATATAACAATTAGGATTATTTTTAAGGGCATATTCAGTTATTACAAAAACATTATTAATAAAATATATTCATTTATAGTGAATGTCTACACCAATACACTAGTAATTTTTTGATGATTCTATATCTGTTTTGAAAGTTATAAGAATTAGTTTAATTTAATCAGAGTACCTCTGCTTCTCAACTGTTATTATGCCAAACACTTAAACTTAACACATACAAACGCACGGAACTCTTGAATCTTTTACACACACCATATTACTTTCCAACATAAAACAACATAACATTACAACATTCACTAATACACACCACACATCCAAAACACATGTTTTACCAGGAGGCTGAGAAAAAATATTAATATTAAGTCTGTATATTAATATTAACTTTTCAGCGATTTAAAAAAAAATTATACACTTTGAAGATTTTATTAAAATAAAAATATTATTAAAAGAATTACTCATTTGAGACCTTTAAAGATCATAAATATAAATCATATTTTTTGCCTTAACTATTACTTTTTATCTTCAAATAATTAACCTCAGATTGTAAAAAAAAGTTTTACAATAAATAGTAATTCAATAATAAGAAAACGAAAGAAAAAGTATCAGAAGTTATCAGATTTTTCAAAATGGTAAATATGACAAGAATTACAGAAACGTTCGTGTAAAGCTGGGGAATTGTACAATAGTAGGCCTGAACATAAAACGGCATAACATGCAAAGCAAAATATATTACTTTCACTGAGTGATGATGCCCCGTCCTGCTTTATTTTCTAACAGTTATTTAAACGTTCATGTAAGGTAACAATTAAATACACAAAATAATGGAATTGGAAATTACAGCAGAAACTATTTTTTTTAAATGTTAGAAAAAAATAAAATTAATTTAATTAAAGAGTGTGAACGCTATCCACTTCAGAAGAAATATTAGAATTTCTGAGGTTACTGTCTTCAGAATCATCATCGTAATCATCACTGTTACTTTCACTGTCTTGTATGAGATAAGTATGATTCCGTAGTATTGTCAATAATGTGTTGGGCTTGTCGCATATATTCAGCTTCTGTTTCCTTAACTTTATCACAATAGACCATCCAATTTTTATCATTCATGTTGGCCACTTTATTTTTACGTAGTCTTTGAACATCTTTGACATCTACAGTTATGTTATTGACTTGCTATGTAACCTTTAACTTCAGACCAAACAGTGTAGATAGGATTTTAATCCGAGTGGTGTGGAGGTAGTCAGAGAATGACATGCTCGATTTTTTTGTAAAAGTTCGTGAAAGACATAGGTAGTAAACTTTACCTTGTTTGCTTTTACTAGTTCGAACAAGTGTGGTTTCAGAACTGAGGAAGAATGAGGAACAGAATGCTTCTGCAACCGCTTAATTATATCTTCTTTTCTTGAATTGAAAACAGGGGATTTTTCTAATATGGCACTGTGATAGGGTGCGATGTCAGAAATCACCACAGAATTATCGGGAAGGTTTGGAATTAATATTTTTTCCATTCATTTTAAGTAATTCTTCACTTTCATCTGACTTCTGTAATCGCCTATTTTTAGACTTGTTTGTCAAGTCAGTAAGGCATTTTGTATAAAATCAATTCTCCTCGGCGTGCACTGTAATAAGTTCGCTGCCTTTTGAAACAGAAACTGCTAGCTCGTCAGCTGAATTATTACAACACGATTTATTTGTAGTGTGAGAAGTTAATATAACTCGTCAGGTTATATTATCACTATCAGCCTATTTTCGATTTTAAATTATTTTACGGCAGTCAAATACTGAATAAGCTTAAACCTATGTCATGTCACTCGGTGAGAGCCTTCCCGTTATTTTCGGTTTTTACTATCAAAAGCCCAATTCTTTTATTTTTGTTCTCAAACTCGTTTCTTTTCCCGAATAACCAATGGAATCTTTAAGCACTAACATTATTTTTTTCACCGTCGGCAATTGTTTATGAATTTCATGAAATTTCTTTATAGTCCGTCTCACCACCGCATACTTGTCAAAGTCCCATTGCAGGCTTTTCACTGGGTATGTATTTTAATAGGGTAAAGAAAGAAGCCCCCGCCAGATTTTCGGCTAATTTTTCTAGCAACCGCTTTTTCTTTTTTCTCACCTTTGGGCTTTTTTTTCTCCCTTACTCACCTGGGCCGGACATAAAATGAAGAAAAGCTCAGCCTAGGGGAGTGTTAACTCCAAGGTGTCCTTTTAACTGCCGGAGTTGGGGAACTCCCCAACTACAAGCATCAGGTCCGGCATGACAGGTCGGCTCCTCGTTTGGATTTTTTACATGCCTGCCTCCAATCCCCATGGAGGGGTAACCGGGCCGACTATTTTTATCCCGGCCCTCCCCCACAGAGACCGGCACTCTGTCTTCTCGTATGCCTGATTTTAACCACCGAGGAGGGGAATCAGGCCCGACTACGTCGTTCCCAGAACCCCACCCGGTGGCCGGAACTCAACCTTTATTTTATCCCACCTATTCTCCCATGGAGTCCCCAGCCGTTCATTGAAACCGATACATCTAAGCATACCGGCCCTCGCGACTGGGGCTATCCGCCCGTCCCTAACCTAGTATCCCCTTCTCCTAATCCCCACGCCTTTGGTACTCAATACTTCCGACGCAAACGAATCCACCAGCCTCCAATTCTCTGACGAAGCCAGCACGTATGGTACAAGGAGCCCGGGTGGCAAGCTAGCCACACCAGTCAGTATGGCAATACATGCAATCGGGAGACTCGCGTCACTCAATATGGTACAAGAACGATTCCAATTCGCCATGGCTCGTGAACATTTGAGTTAGGCAAAAATTCGTTTCACCATGTGTTCTCCCACACCACAAATCCATGTCGGGGATCAGTCGTCTACTCTAAAGTCCACTCTTTGTGCTTGGGATCTGGAACCATACACGCAGCTGCTGTTCTTTCTTCACATTTTTTAATGTGAATCGGTGTTTATCTTACTTTTCCGACTTCGCAAATCGATCACATTGTTTTATAAAAAGAACTTGTATAATACGTTTTATACGTATGAAACTTATATACATATTTAACTTAAATAATACTATTTATTATTTTACGCGCCTCTGCCGTTTTAGTTATTTGTTTTTTTACGGTAGACTTAAGTTAACTCCAATTTTAAAATACTAAACCGATTAAAAAACGTGAGTACCTTTTCTCAATCAAAAGTAAAATAAAAAGAGACGGAATCTATACAAACGCTCTTACAGGATCAACAAATACAAGACAACTAATCAATTCGGTTATAAACATTCAATAACGTAGGCTTAAAAGTAATTATTTAATTTTACATTGGACCAGCTGTAGTTGAAAACTATGAGCACGTAGTAAACAATACAGTAATATTATTTTTCTTGAAATGATTTTAAAAAAGGTGACTCATTTCCTGAGTTACGAGTATAATATTTGGCATGTCTGTTTTTACTTTTACGAATAAAATCAAGGTAGATTATAAACTATGTTTATACTCGTATATGTCAGAAAATAATAATGTCAGCTGATTTATCATTTAGAGTTAGTCTGCTGACGAAATTATAATACTTGTTGAGAATAGGCTATATATAATATTAAATATATTATTATATAATTAAATATATGATATTTTTTAAAAAAGTTTAAAAATATACCGCAACATTTCTTTTTATGTTAACATATTTCATCATTTATAAAGTACGAACAGCAGAATTAGGAAATATATATAAAAAATAATCCGTAATACCATCCAGTAACATACAATAATAAGTTGAATTTAATGAAAGCGATTTGCTTCTGCGCGTGAAGACGACTGAATATTTTCAGTTTGGATAACACGCACCGTACTAGCCATCGTAGTGGAAGCTTCACTGCAGCTTTTCTACTTTCATACGTTTCCTTCATTCCTTAGCGTGAACTGCTGGTATGAATGCAGTAAAACTGATTTAAGTATAATTTGGATGAATGTGTGAGTGAATGATCAACAATAATCAGTACTATAAGCGAATGTCTAAATCAGATAGCACCGCTTAATTTCATTAAAACTTTAAAAGAAATTTCTTTTTGTGAGTCTAAGGAAGAAGGATGATTGTTGGGGATAAATTGGACAACTATTCCGAATTCAGTTCTTTATACAAAGTTAAAGACGAAGTTAAAGGCGAAGTTAAAGACATGTTCTATTAGTTCAAATTAATATGCTTTCCTTGTTCGCTTCATTTTTCTACTTTTGTATCAGATTATTTAAATTTTATAGTTAAATACTCCCAATTCCTTGTAAGTTTTATCATTTTTTGTATTGAACATTTTGTACAAAATACGCAAAAAGCATTTTGTTAAGACGTTTTGAACAAAACGTTTTAAACGTATGAACAAAACGTTTTGAACAAAATACGTTTTGTTAAAAGTTGTTCTTTTTTGTCTCTAAAATTAACTTTACTCGCTAAAAATACGTTTTGGGAGTTCCTTTTAATAAACTTAGAATGAATTAGGAGCTATGCGATTATAAATTGGCTATCGTTGTTATACTAATTTATGTATGGATTGCACGATGTAATGTTGAAGTGCGTCTTTATTGTACCGGTGTGAGAAATTCATTTCGTTCCCGGATGTGCAACTACCTTATAGTTTTACTTTTCAAAGATATTCAAATATTTAAGAAGTTTAAATAATTTACTGTCAAACCCTTATACTTGAAATGGCTTTTGTTTTTTAACTGTATCCGAACTGTTTTTTGGCTGTTTGTTTTTTAACTGTTTCTTAAAAAACCTGTTTTTGTCTATTAGTAATAATATTAATAATCTACTTGGATTTTCCAAATTGTGTCACTGAAGGGAAATTTCAATGCGTCATGGGTTATTTATTTATGATAAAAATAACAGCAATAACTATAACACAGAATATAAATTTTAAAACTGCATGGTGTGGGAATATAAGTTCAAAATTTAACTTTTGATACAACTATTTCAAATATGTGCTGTAAAAGACTTTGGATGCATGTTTCTCGACAATCCGTCCATTCTAATCAATGGAATAAAGCACAATGTTTGTGCTAAATTACATTCTCCGCACATGTAAAGATTAAGCTTTAATGCTCTGATAGACATGAGGGTTGTTAAATCCATAAACGACATTATTGATTTTAAATGTATAGAAACACTTGAATATGAAAACGAACAAAGGCTAAAACTGGCTAATAAGTTATCTGACAAGCATGTGTTTTATAGAATACGTATTAATATATTTTTTTTAAACTGTAAAAGAAAAAGTAGCTGTACGGACGTTAACATCCTTAGCTATTTAAATAATAATCCTCATAGACTACTGCATTTTAATTTTGGTCGCGAAAGTACTGATCGCAAGTATTGTGATCGTGAAAAATTTTGATTATATTTCAACGAAAATATCCATTTTGAGCACCCCTGAATTCATTTCGACTAGTTTCGGCGTGACGTCTGTACGTACATATCTCGTATAACTCAAAAATGATTAGCTGTAGAATGTTGAAATTATGGATTTAGGACTGTTGTAAAATCTAGTTGTGCACCTCCCCTTTTGATTACAATCGAATGGACCAAAAGTGTCCAAAATCCAATTTTTTAGATTTTGGACTTTTTCTTAACTTCAGTAATAAGCCCTTATTCAGAGCTTTTCAACGATGTATCATAAGTGGATATAAAAGGAATAATCAAGCAAAATAAAATTTCTGTTTTTAAGATCATAATATATCATGAAATTGACATGTGATTTAATGTTTCTCTTGCAATTTAGTTGTGTTCTTTTCATAAGTGAGGAGAACAAAAATTAACTTCATAAAAATAAAGGTGATAAAATAAATTTATCACCTTTATTAATTTATTTATTTAAGTGAGATCATACGTAAAAAGAAGGCTTTTAAATGAGTGAACTAGAGAATGATTTTTCAGCAAAAAAGAGTATCAATGAATGCCAGCAATCAGAGCAGCCAGTCAATCATATTTTTTTATTAATGTTTTTTAATGATATAAGTAATGGGCATCAAGAAAAAAAGATTTAGTCGTTCTTTAGTTGTCCAGTGATGAGCATGTATAGATACATGCATACATACATACACCTTTTTAGAGTAAAAGTAAAATGTAAACCATATTCTATGAATAGTATTTGTAGAAAATTTTTCAGTAAAACTAAAAATGAAAAGACAATATTTATCATGAAATAAAAAAAAACTTTTTTAATTTGACAAGCTTTTTTTTCTTGTGCAGGCAGAAACGAGTGGCCAACTACAGGGAAAACTAGTAGTAAAAAATTCAGAAACCACACTAACATTCCAACCACGGTTGTGTACTTGCTTTGCCACCCCCCCCCCCCCCCCCAACAATCACAGGCAAAGCTAATTTCTCTAATACATTCTGGAATTTGAGGATTTGTTAAGCAGTGGTACAATGCTGATAATTCGTAAGATCCTTTATTATAATCGGCTTCCTTCTATTCATAGATGAAGACATTTTCTTTTGTTTGTTTGCTTTTAGATCTGCAAACAGTAATTGTGAAATTGTATTTGTATAATGGTCTCGAATAATAAGCAATCTGATCAGGGATGCGTGGCAGAACCTGATTTTTTGGTCAATCAAAAGAAATAGTTAAAAGATTCTCCCTTTCTTGTTTCAATCCATAGTAAAAGGCTTTGTATTTCAGCCGATGAATATCTTTTCCTATAAGAAGTCGCTTTAATATGATATATTTTTCATACCCTTCATTTTTTCCTTCAAAGAAATACAGGTTGAAAATTCGCCAACCCGTGGCCTACCTAAACCAATGTTAAACCGCGTCTTTAACCGTCATTCTTTAATTATTATGATAGACCTTTAACTATTATTATTATTATTAAAATAACCACAAATTATAATACTTGTTATACCAAAACGTGGACTCCAGTGGAAGTTTAATGTCAGTAGCCATCCACCAGTTTATGAAAAAGATACAAAGATCTTTGTATGGAACTGTACCCTTCACAGTTCCAGCGGAGTGGTGTTTGGCTGTTGTACTCATGCGCCAAGAAGAGAGAGCACTGTCGCCCCCGCAATGCCGACCCTGGCGTGCTGGTGGAAGGTAATTTTTTTTACTCCGCATGTGTATGGAATGTTCCTTGTTTGTTTCCTTTTCTAGTTTAGTCGATGGAAGGAATATGAAAGTTATTTAGTTGTTTCAGTAGTGATCAGAAGACGGCGGAAACCAAGGGCTCTTTGATTGCCAAATCTGTACAAAAACAGGCTGGAAGGGCGAAAGAGAAGGTAATTAGTATAAAATAATTATGTATTTGTTTCTGTGTACATAGAAATTTAAATTAAGCACCATTGGACTATAGTGTTTTTAAGCGTTATAGTGTTTTTATCTAATTATACAAAAAAAATATTATCTCTAATGAAATTTTATTATTATTCGGCTAAACCGACTACGGTTTTAAGCATAACGTGCTTAAAAACCGTGTAACATGTTCTTGAATGTGATAAAAATGTAGAATTAGATTATTATCCTGCTTCCAGCTATTATATTTAATTCATTTTTATTTCGATTCTTTTATTTTACAGAAAACTTAACCGTGGCTTTGAAAAGGCCCAGAAAAAAAATTTCTAAAGCAGCATCTCCACGAATTTTAGCTACGAACCGCCACTGACGGACACTAAGAATACAGATTGCAACTTTCAGCTCAATTAATTACATAACCTCAACAAGGGTTCGAGCTATGCGGTATCATCTGTGATTCAAGGTCAACTGGAAAGTTATCTGGGTTTGCAACAGACCGGAGGCTTCATGGATGATGTTTTTAAGGATCTGTCTGGTCTTAAATCGTATGATAATCACGGTGCATTACAAGATTATAAACTGTTAGAAAGTGCAAAAATATAAAAACTAAAAACTAGACTTTTGAAACTAGACGATTTATATATATAAATTATTTATATATATATATATCTTAGTTATAATCATTATAAAAATAAATCTTAGATATATATTATAGTATGTATAATTATAATTTTAAATAAGGTTAAATTTTATTTTATGTATACATATTTTCAACAGAGAATAATTTGCCAAATCTGAAAAAAATAAATCTAGAAAATTAAACAAATACAAAAGTGTAACTAAACAACTTTTTTTCTGGGAATACGGGCATCGACTGCCGTGGTCATTAACTTTTTCCCGAAAAAAAGAGAACATAAAAAAATTCTTTCCGTTCCTGTTAAAATAACTAGGGACCTAGTCACAAGAAACTAGTCTTGTTAAACAGATTATTCAAAAATAGACATTGTCATATAACATAAAACACGATATGTTGAGGGTATAAGGAGCTCTTGCCAGTAAAAAACATAAATTTCATTTATAAAGAAATTAAAAATTTAACAAACTGCTTTAAAATCCTTTTATTAAGAACACATCCTTTCATGAAATTAATCAGAAGAACTTATAAAACTTATTATACGCACATCTACTGCCTAAATTTATCGTTAGGCCATCCTTATTTACTTCTTTTCTTCATCCTGCTGTTGGCCTCCACCTCTGATTCCAGAGTGTTCCAGGCTGTCTGAGCCTTCTGAAATGGAATCTTCCAATCCATCTTGGTAATATATATCGGAGGATACTTTACTGCCGGCATTAGATGATACTGAGCCAGTGAGCAAGATGGTGCGGTGAGCATTGCATGGGACAATGCTCACAGAAATCGTAAAAGTTAAAAGTTTCTAGTGACGCCATTCAATATGTCGCATGGTGCGGGCGAAGAGGCGGTTGGATATGCCCAGGATCATTGATCCTGCCTGAATTTTCCCAGTCAGCCGCTTCCTACAGATTTAACCCGAGCCGGGGAGTCAGGTACTATCTGATCCGCTATAATGACATCCCAGCGCTCGCACAGAATATAGACTATTTAGTCCTATTTTTAAAAAATGCCAATTGAATAATAAATTGCATAGCTAACATTTTTAAATATTTACATTTTGTCTATATTGTAAAAAATATATCTAGGTAATATTTATTTGTCTTTTATATAATCGTAATTTTTTTTTTTTTTTTGTCTTCAGTCATTTGACTGGTTTGATGCAGCTCTCCAAGATTCCCTATCTAGTGCTAGTCGTTTCATTTCAGTATACCCTCTACATCCTACATCCCCAACAATTTGTTTTACATACTCCAAACGTGGCCTGCCTACACAATTTTTCCCTTCTACCTGTACTTCCAATATTAAAGCGACTATTCCAGGATGCCTTAGTATGTGGCCTATAAGTCTGTCTCTTCTTTTAACTATATTTTTCCAAATGCTACTTTCTTCATCTATTTGCCGCAATACCTCTTCATTTGTCACTTTATCCACCCATCTGATTTTTAACATTCTCCTATAGCACCACATTTCAAAAGCTTCTAATCCTTTCTTCTCAGATACTCCGATTGTCCAAGTTTCACTTCCATATAAAGCGACACTCCAAACATACACTTTCAAAAATCTTTTCCTGACATTTAAATTAATTTTTGATGTAAACAAATTATATTTCTTACTGAAGGCTCGTTTAGCTTGTGCTATTCGGCATTTTATATCGCTCCTGCTTCGTCCATCTTTAGTAATTTTACTTCCCAAATAACAAAATTCTTCTACCTCCATAATCTTTTCTCCTCCTATTTTCACATTCAGTGGTCCATCTTTGTTATTTCTACTACATTTCATTACTTTTGTTTTGTTCTTGTTTATTTTCATGCGATAGTTTTTGCGTAGGACTTCATCTATGCCGTTCATTGTTTCTTCTAAATCCTTTTTACTCTCGGCTAGAATTACTATATCATCAGCAAATCGTAGCATCTTTATCTTTTCACCTTGTACTGTTACTCCGAATCTAAATTGTTCTTTAACATCATTAACTGCTAGCTCCATGTAAAGATTAAAAAGTAACGGCGATAGGGAACATCCTTGTCGGACTCCCTTTCTTATTAGGGCTTCTTTCTTATGTTCTTCAATTGTTATTGTTGCTGTTTGGTTCCTGTACATGTTAGCAATTGTTCTTCTATCTCTGTATTTGAACCCTAATTTTTTTAAAATGCTGAACATTTTATTCCAGTCTACGTTATTGAAAGCCTTTTCTAGGTCTATAAACGCCAAGTATGTTGGTTTGTTTTTCTTTAATCTTCCTTCTACTATTAATCTGAGGCCTAAAATTGCTTCCCTTGTCCCTATACGTTTCCTGAAACCAAATTGGTCTTCTCCTAACACTTCTTCCACTCTCCTCTCAATTCTTCTGTATAAAATTCTAGTTAAGATTTTTGATGCATGACTAGTTAAACTAATTGTTCTGTATTCCTCACATTTATCTGCCCCTGCTTTCTTTGGTATCATAACTATAACACTTTTTTTGAAGTCTGATGGAAATTCCCCATTTTCATAAATATTACACACCAGTTTGTATAATCTATCAATCGCTTCCTCACCTGCACTGCGCAGTAATTCTACAGGTATTCCGTCTATTCCAGGAGCCTTTCTGCCATTTAAATCTTTTAATGCTCTCTTAAATTCAGATCTCAGTATTGTTTCTCCCATTTCATCCTCCTCAACTTCCTCTTCTTCCTCTATAACACCATTTTCTAATTCATTTCCTCCGTATAACTCTTCAATATATTCCACCCATCTATCGACTTTACCTTTCGTATTATATATTGGTGTACCATCTTTGTTTAACACATTATTAGATTTTAATTTATGTACCCCAAAATTTTCCTTAACTTTCCTGTATGCTCCGTCTATTTTACCAATGTTCATTTCTCTTTCCACTTCTGAACACTTTTCTTTAATCCACTCTTCTTTCACCAGTTTGCACTTCCTGTTTATAGCATTTCTTAATTGCCGATAGTTCCTTTTACTTTCTTCATCACTAGCATTCTTATATTTTCTACGTTCATCCATCAGCTGCAATATATCGTCTGAAACCCAAGGTTTTCTACCAGTTCTCTTTATTCCGCCTAAGTTTGCTTCTGCTGATTTAAGAATTTCCTTTTTAACATTCTCCCATTCTTCTTCTACATTTTTTATCTTATCTTTTTTACTCAGACCTCTTGCGATGTCCTCCTGAAAAATCTTCTTTACCTCCTCTTCCTCAAGCTTCTCTAAATTCCACCGATTCATCTGACACCTTTTCTTCAGGTTTTTAAACCCCAATCTACATTTCATTATCACCAAATTATGGTCGCTATCAATGTCTGCTCCAGGCTAAGTTTTGCAGTCAACGAGTTTATTTCTAAATCTTTGCTTAACCATGATATAATCTATCTGATACCTTGCAGTATCGCCTGGCTTTTTCCAAGTGTATATTCTTCTGTTATGATTTTTAAATTGGGTGTTGGCAATTACTAAATTATACTTCGTGCAAAACTCTATAAGTCGGTCCCCTCTTTCATTCCTTTTGCCCAGCCCGTATTCACCCACTATATTTCCTTCCTTGCCTTCTCTAATGCTTGCATTCCAATCTCCAACTATTATTAAATTTTCATCTCCTTTTACGTGTTTAATTGCTTCATCAATCTCTTCGTATACACACTCTACCTCATCATCATCATGGGCGCTTGTAGGCATATAGACGTTAACAATCGTTGTCGGTTTAGGTTTTGATTTTATCCTTATTACAATGATTCTATCGCTATGCGTTTTGAAATACTCCACTCTCCTCCCTATCTTCTTGTTCATCACGAAACCTACTCCTGCCTGCCCATCATTTGACGCTGAGTTAATTACTCGTAATTTTAATTACAGTTATAAAATAATCTGTATTATTTTAATGTTTTTTAATTTTTTTTTTGCAGATGAAAGATGTATAACTGATGATGAATAACAAGACATCTTATAAACATGTTTCTTCAGTTAACAATAGAATGATCAATTTCTTTGATAATATTCATAACGGTATATATATAAAGGTAATCCCTATTTTTTAACCTACTATGTTCGCCCGAGAACTGGTAATGTTGTTAACTTATGTTTGTTCCCATAAATCCGATCAATTACAATTAAATTTTATCAAACCAAGTTCATATAATATTTTATTAAATGTGTTGGGGACGTACATAATAAATTAATAATTACATGTGTAAATACCATCGAAACAACTGAAACGTTTATTTTAACTTAACGTAATATAAAATAAAAATTAAGATTAACTTTTTATACAAACTGATAACGGAATACTGACCTTTTATGTTTTATTTTCAGACGGTCTTGTCTTTTGGAGAGGACCCGACCCACCCGATATGAGTTAGAAGACCCAATCAGGCCTACAGATGGGAGATAGAAGACCCAATCAGCCGTACAGATGGGAGATAGAAGACCCAATCAGCCGTACAGATGGGAGATAGAAGACCCAATCAGCCGTACAGATCCTGTAAGTGACATACGCAAAGTGACTTATCGGACTTGACCCACCGAACGTGACCCACCGGACGTGACCCACCGGACGTGACCCACCGGACGTGACCCACCGGACGTGACACACCGAACGTGACACACCGGACTTGCCCCTTTGACTGGAGTGTGGACTGGACCCATCGTACTTGACCCACCGAACTTGACCCTGGACTGGAGTGTGGACTGGACGTGGACTGGGTAGTGGACTGGACCCACCGGACTAGACCGACAAACAGAACTAGATTAGACGTACTGAACAACCGAACTTGAATACCAAATTGACTCACCTAACTTGACTCAGCTAACTTAAGGACACGACGAACTTGTCAGAAGATCAGGCGTGCAGAGGATCCGATCCCGCAGACAAAATCTTTAAGGTTAATATTATTGTTTTTATTTGATTGTAATCTAAGGTTAATATTATTGTTGTTATTATTATCCTCCATTCCAGCATACTACTATAGAGCTATTACAGATTACCATTTTTAATTCACAAATATAATAACATTAATACGTGAAAAAAACGAAAACTAGTGATATGGGAAAATTAATCACACATTAGTTAAATCGTATTATAATTTATTTTGTATTAGAACATTAAAAAAAAAAAAAAAAAAGGTAGTATTTAAATTTTGATGGTATTCTAACATGTAAAATATATATATATACACATTAATTTATTGAAAGAAATTTCACTTAATAAGTGTTTAAGCAAATTAATTTATTATGTATAAATCCTCAACACAATTAATAAAATTTAAAAAAAATATGTGGACAAACAAAAATAGTATCGGCCTACAGATCAAGAAAAAAAAGCTTGTCAAATTAAAAAAGTTTTTTTTTATTTCATGATAAATATTGTCTTTTCATTTTTAGTTTTACTGAAAAATTTTCTACAAATACTATTCATAGAATATGGTTTACATTTTACTTTTACTCTAAAAAGGTGTATGTATGTATGCATGTATCTATACATGCTCATCACTGGACAACTAAAGAACGACTAAATCTTTTTTTCTTGATGCCCATTACTTATATCATTAAAAAACATTAATAAAAAAATATGATTGACTGGCTGCTCTGATTGCTGGCATTCAATGATATTCTTTTTTGCTGAAAAATCATTCTTTAGTTCACTCATTTAAAAGCCTTCTTTTACGTATGATCTCACTTAAATAAATAAATTAATAAAGGTGATAAATTTATTTTATCACCTTTATTTTTATGAAGTTAATTTTTGTTCTCCTCACTTATGAAAAGAACACAATTAAATTGCAAGAGAAACTTTAAATCACATGTCAATTTCATGATATATTATGATCTTAAAAACAGAAATTTTATTTTGCTTGATTATTCCTTTTAGTAACTATGGGGGCTGAGAAATACCATCTACCTAAATAAATATTCATAAAATAAAATTCTAGGAAAATAAAATTGTGAACAGCCCACAAAAAAGAGAGATCATATATTTGAATTAATCTATATCATTTCCTATTAGTAAGGCTGAATAAAAAAAAGTGTTATAAATAAGCTCAAAAAAAAAAAAAATAAATAAATAAATAAAATAAAAATTGGATATGATTGTCTAGAATATGTATTGTAGAAGGTCCAGACATGATTTCATTACCAAAACATTTTTTCAGTTTTCTAAAATCATTAATCAGATAAAAAAGTACAGTCACAAAACAAAATTTTCTGATATATATATTTATTTCAGTATCTTACAAAGATATTATAAAATATACTGAAAAGGCAGTAGCCAGATTTGAACCAGAACCTTCAGGGTAATGAGAATGTTATATAAGTTTATAATACTGATCTTTTATTTCAAAATGTGTATGTTGCAATCTGTTAAACTAGGGAACAATAATAAGCAAACTCCCCCCCCCCCCCATGTCACAATGCGATGAGGATGATGTGGAAATATTTAAAAAATCAGATATGTTTAAGAAATTAAATTGTTTCTAATAACAGTTGCTGACATCTGAATAATCTGTTACCTTTTCCTTTCCATTGCAACAGTGTTACAATATTTTACAGTAAATTTTTATTGAATGTCTTTAACAATGTTTTATTACACTTTTTTGTATGAGCATGTTTACATATATTAAAGCTACAGACACAATGTAATTTATAAAAATATGAAACCGAACAATGATGCAGTATCCCGTGAAAGTCGACTATTGGTATTAGTTTTTTTTTACTGTGTTCGTCAAGTTGTTTTTTTGAATTTAATTGGCACACCGGTTGGTATGTTGATGAATTATCTGAATTTTCAGAAATTAGCAATTACTATTTACTATTACTATTAGCAATTACTATAAAACAGCTTTCCAAGCAATTTAAGACAAGTACAATATAAAACAGCAGCATATGCAATAACACTCTGTAGAAGACTAGATCATAGTCTCGAAGTGAATTTATAGTGAATTGGGAAATGAAATTGTGAGTTTTATACCAGTAAAAATCATTTTGTCATTCTAATATGTAAAAATAATTTAATTTTGGATCAGCAAAATCATCATTGATAATTGCAACCAACACTTGATGGAAAGATTGTTTATATTTAATAAATTTTCTAAAATAGAAATTAACTTCTAGATAATGTTTTATTTCAGGGTAGAAACAGTCTGTAAAATGCATTTGGAAAATCAAATATTAATACATTTTAATCATAATTTAAAAAAAAAATTAAGTTGTTTTTTATTCTGAAGCTAACAGCTAACGATTTTAGAATGAAATAAAGCCAAAAATTTACTTAAGATATACAGAATTTCAAAATTATTGTGTAGTGCATTGTGTCTGATAATTACCCAATACATGAAGCCCAGTTGTTGTGCTCTTTTTCATGCTTAGGGAAAAGATATTATCTTAACATAATATTACTTAACCAAATCCTAATTAAGACTCTAAATCTGATGTTTTGATTCTGAGATCACAATAATCTGTCTACCTTAATGTAGATGTAAATATGCTACATGGTAAATGTTTACTACATGTGTGTGATGAAAAGCGTACAACAGTTTGGGTTTTTCATAAAATTTTTAGACATTATGCTTGTTTTAATTTCAGTTAAAAAAAAATTAGCCTCGGTGAAAATAACTGAAATATGAGCTATGAGTATAGTAGTAATATCCATGCAATAAAAATCAATAAATTATATATGAGTAAAGTTATTTGTGAATGTAAAAGGGCAGTACCTATGTTATCAGTTTTTCTGCATTAAGAAATTAATTTTCAGCCAGAATTTGACATTAAAAGTAGTTGTATACTCAAATAGACAATGCAATGAAAGACACAAAGATAAATAGCCCAAAAGATTTTGAGTTAAAAATGTTGCTAGATAGTTTAAATTATAACAGTTGGTGTATATACTTTTTTATTGGCTACAAGAAATCACACAAAAAAATAGGAGAAAAGTTGAGATAATATAATTCACTTCCTTGAAATTTCATTTACAATGTGTCATATTTAAAAATATTATATTTAAAATTAAGATATCATTTAAAATATATAAACACAATTTATCAAAATAAAATTATTTTTAATATAAAATTATAAAAGAAAAAACTATATTTTTTTATTTTTTTGTTTTATTAATAGGCTTTTCTGTTAAGTCCTTTTGGAACTAATTATCTACATTTTCTTCAACGAGTTACTATTATCTGAGAATAATAATAATATATGCTACCTGATAAGACATGAAACAATTAGACAATTAAACAATTAACAATTAAACAATAAGACATTGAAGCAATTTCTTACATTTAGCTGTGGTTTTGTTTCTGTTTTATTTAATTCTAATTTTGAACCATTTCTACAAAGAATGTCTTTCAATTAAGTTCCAAAAAAAAAAATGTTATGTGAAATTGGTGAGTGTCTACCATTTGCCATTTTATTCCTTCATTTAAAATATCTGTTAGTGTGATTTCTTAATTTCTGAATTTTAATTCACATTAGATTAGATAAATAATGCAATATAAAAAAAAATCAGTTCTGCACTCTCTTTATTGAGGTACAAAAACAATAACATACCATCCAGAAAAACTTCTTTCGAGCACAACCAGGTACTTAATTGCAGCACTAAGGTCATTAATCACAAGACTGGAAGAGAAAAGCAAAGCAGTATAAGTAACTGAAAGACTGTTGTAAACAATTCAAAGGATATCACTGCAAGAAGCTGACTTGTACATTATAATTCTTTTATCATAAACTGTCTTACAAAATTATAAATCTAAAAAGAAAAATTGGCCAAACTATAAACTAAACATAAAACTTTTTAATTTCTATAAAAATGTCATTAGTTACTTTTGTAACCATCATTAGTGATATTGAAACTTAAAACTAGACCAACATTTTGTAATTATTTTTTGTGAGTAAAAGAAATAAAAACTTACTAAATACTAATAAAATCCAACCTTACAACTATTCTTAGATATTTTAAGTATGATTTTTATCAGTAATAATAAAATACTGTCTTTTTTTGACTGTAGAAATTTTAGAAATTTCAGTAAAAATAATCAGATTAGATAGGGTCTAGTTTCGTTTATTGAAATAAATAAATATGCAGAAAGTAAAGAGATATTCATAATATATAAAAATTTTAACAACTTTTACGTGCTTGTTCAATTTTTATAAATCTTATTTTATATGTAAGGAAGTAAAGCTAATTTCAATGATGGAGTAGTAACATCTCTGTTTTTTATTTGGAGGTCCTGGGATCATATTACAGTCTATTATGTCATTTTGCATACGCTAAAAAATTAGATTTGAAGTACACTTCAAGTGTTACACTATAAAACATTATCACACGATATCTCCTGAGATTTATTGTAGTAACCTCTTTTCATGCTTGTATGTTACTTAACATGTAAGTAGATCTTACATGTTAAGATATACTGTTACGATCTACATGTTAAGTTTTTGGGGAAGTTAAAAAAAAATTTAATAAACAATGAAATACTGGAATCAATATTGTGCATGCATAGAACTAATCCCAATCAAGTTATAAAAAAAATCACTTCAAAACTTAAGAAAAATTACTTTAATTTATTTTAAATGATTTGTAAAATTTGTAATTATAAATTTTGACTTTAATCACAAAAGAATTTAAGAAAATTTTACAGTCTTAAATAATTATTATTGTAAATAAAGAAAACAATATTAAAATAATTTTCATCATAATGAATTTACCTAAGAATTTGTCCTGTTAGTCCCTATATTGATTAATAAATCCAGTTTAGTTATGGATATTAAGGACCATCACTCTCACTGACTGAACTGAAACTGAAAGCACTTAGTAGTGTACTGGATAAGAAGTGTCCTTTGATTCCCATTATAACTCATTCTACCTGCGTTATCATAATATTAAGGTACATACAGTACATACACATACAAAATACACAGAGTAGGACTGCTCATGATTTATCATTAAAAGTATAAATATACTCATATATTAGTTTCCCAACCGATGTTGATAAGAAGATATAAGTAACCTACACAGAATAGTATGCAAAGTATCAACACTTGACAAATAGGATATTACATAAAAAAAGTGATTTTTACAGAATAGTAATTTTTACCATTCACTATTTGAATAAAGTGAATAACAGCCAAAATGAAAAAAAAGAGAATAATAACAAAAAAGAATTACTTTTTTAAAAGTTTTAAATTTGATTCTCTTTTACTAATGATGAGAAGCTAACTGGGAATAATAAAACATCTGATGGTAATCAAACAATCTTAACTTAAGCCAAAGTCCTAAAAGATTAGTAAAAAGTAATCCTGAGGATCATTAATCAAACAATCTTAGCTTTATGGTCGTTAACTTAACCAGTGACAATAGGAATGCCTTGGCATCCTTCCCTTTGTTTACTCAAAAATATATGTAATATTTATTTTTTGTATGGGAGGTGGAAATGCATTTAAAAAAATGAGAATAATAACAAAAAAAGAATTACTTTGTTGAAAATTATATATCTGATTCTCTTTTACTAATGATGTAGAAAGAGCAAAGGATATTATATCGGCGACTACCAGAACGGCATGCTCAGACCCCGTCCATACGCGGAGGCGACTCGCAAGGCAGTGGTGCATTGCACCTGCGCGAACCGCTTCCGGTTTCTCTCAAATCTTAACGGAGCCCACACTTTCACCTCGTATATCAGGACGGAATGCACCGTGAACATCAGTAGTGGACATCTGCTAGCCTTCCATCTGCTGGTCCAACGAAATTCGCCATGAGCCGGCTGAGAGCGGTTATGGCTCTCACGGCTTTGTTGACGGCTCTCCATAGCTGCATTATACCGAGGTATTTCACGACCGGCTTGACCTCTACAACCTCATCCTCGACCCCCACGGGAGGAGGGTGTCTATACGCTTCTTCGTAAGGAGACACCTCCGTTAAAGCCATTGCTGGCTAGGAACGGAGGGGGTGGTGTAGCGACCGGACACGCTACGAGGCGGGATCTTCTCCACTCGGGGGGGATCGAGATGAGGGCTAGAGACAACTCAAGGTCTTCCTTTTTTTTTTTTGGGAAGGACGTGGAAATGTATTTACACACAGAGTACCAGGCTCGCAATGGTAGTCTTATCAAACCGCCAACAGTAGACTACCAGCTAAAACCACTCCTCTTTTTACCAGGACTCGACCCGATACCATTTTACACAACACTTAGGCAAAGTCCTCCTATCCTAGCCTGAGAAGGTCGTTACCTAGTTTTCATCTAGCTCAAGACTATCCAGGTCACACTATCTACCGCCTATCGGCGTCGCTCTGTACACCAAGGCATTAGAGACAGTCGGGGATGTCGCTTTCCCTATGGCATGGAGATAAACACAGAAGTACACGTGGAAACTCGTTAAAAACTGGATCTCGCTGCTCTGTCCACGGTCTGACAAGAGCGATAAGACTTGCAGTCCATCGTCTTCTGGTCTCATGGTCCAAGGTCTCTTACCAGCGAGGGACGTGAGTCTGTTCCTCCACGGCGATGGTCTTTCAGTCTTCGCCTGCCCATGACCTGAATAACCCATTAAACATTAAAAAACAACTTTCGAAAGTAAAACACCATTAATAAGGGAGAAGAGGGAAATTGTTGAAAGTTATGTTATCATACAGATTATCCTAGTATAAAAAGCGAGTCATTTTTACAGTAAACAGCCAAAATGAAAAAATGAGAATAACAAAAAAAGAATTACTTTTTTAAAAGTTTTAAATCTGTTTCTTTTTTACTAATGATGTATGCCGCCTGGCGCTCCCTACCCAAAAGAGCAATGGGTATCCGTTCTGCCTCCCACCGAAATTCACCATGAGCCGGCTGAGAGCGGTTATGGCTCTCACGGCTTTGTTGGCGGCTCTCCATAGCTGCTCAGCAAAGCTGAAATTCTGATCAATCATCATAGTGAGGTATTTCGCGGCCGACTTGATCTCGACAACCTCATCCTCGACCCTTAAGGGAGGAGGGTATCAATATGCTTCTTCGTAAGAACCACGATCTCTGTCTTGCTGAGGGCTAGAAACAACAAAAGGTCGTCCACCCGAGCGGTGATGATGTGCATCGCTCACGTGAGCCTCAGTTGGGCGCCCTTTACGTCACGGTCTGGAACGTCGTCAGCGTACCCAACCAAGACGGACTCTTCCGGCTTCTTTAACCTCAGCAAGCCATCGTATAAAGCGTCCCAAAGAACTGAGGTGGGCCGAGGATCGAGCTCGGCACCACCCTCGACGTGACGTGATTCTAAGCCACCGCAGTCTGGTAGATATGCGTCCATATTTCTGAGGAGCTACCAAGGCACGTGGAACGAATGCTATAGTGCCCGAAGCATATCGCCCCACCGTGCAGAATTGAACGCGTTTTTCACTTCCAACGTAACGAGAAGGATCACATGGCGCGAAAAATGATAGTGGTCTTTTTTTCGCCGCGCTGCCTCTTGGACTGCATCTAGAGTGGACGATCCTGCCGAAACCGTACGGTTGGGCGACAGGCCTCCTGCCTGATTCATCGCCTCAACCATTTTCTTTCTTAATAGCTTTCCCAATATCTTCCCAGGTGTGTCAAGCATACACAGTTGGCGGTAGGAGAACAGCGACTCTCTAGGTCTCATTTGCCCTTGGAACTTCTTATAATACTTCCTTAGAATGTGTGACGTAAGTTTTTCTATTTAAGTGAAAAATTACACCTAAATAGACAACTTTTTAGAGATTTTTAATTTTTGTAATTATTGTGGTTAATTTAATTAAATTAATGTAGCCATAATGATATACTTATCTGATGTCTATTTGATATTAAAAACATATGCAAGTGAAAGTTATTTGAAAACTTGGGTTAAAAATAATACATATTCCTCCTGTTTTCCAGTCAGTGTTGTGTTACACTAGTTAGAAACTCCATTACATTAGTTTCTACGTTTCTATCTTTATTTTATCAAAATCTTATAAAAAAAAAATAAAAAAATGTTAATATAATTAATAATGTTGATTCTATTCACATACAATTTTGAGTTTTTAATCGATTTATCCATATTTTTTCTGAAATTAGGCGGGATGTATTTTTAAGGCCTGATAGCTATTCTGATTGCCAACTTATTTAAAGAAATGAAGGAAGTATGGGAGATTCATCGAATCGTGGCAATTGACAAATTTGTTGAATCTTAAAACTTCCAAGTAGGCCTATCTAATATTTCTTAGCAGAATTATTGGGTTTAATTTTTTAGTTTTATTTTTATTTTGTTAAAATTTCGCCTAATTTAGAACAGAGTTTTTTTAACATAATGATATTATATGTCTAGGATACAATGTCTAAGGATAACAGCTGTTGCAGTTTCCAATCTTAAACCCATAACCTATTTTAAATTTTTAATCCATAATTCTATGATTTACGCGTCTCTGTTCGTCATAATATTATTACTTGAAGCAAAACAATTGATGTAAAGAATTGATACTTTTTTCTTTCTTTTCGAATAGCCCATTTAGAGGGCTTCTTTCATTTTTCTAGAGTGGTGTTCTTTGTCTTCTTGAGTTCATTTTCTCCCTCTTCTACAAGTGAGGTTTTCCTCTCTTGAAACTCTAATTCCTGTATTGTTTTTCTGAATGTTGCTCTGTCTTTTAAAATGTCTGAGTCTATTGAATTGTTTACTAGGTCATTGTCTATTTCTTTAAGCCAGGTTATCTTGTTCTTGTGAGTGTTTAGTAGGGTGAAGATCTGTTTTGTTAGTCTGGTGTTCTCCATTCTGTATATGTGTCCATAGAATTGCAGTCTTCTTTTCGTGATTGCATCTGTTATTTTTTCTATTTTGGAATATAGCTCTTGGTTTGATCTTTGTTTATAATCTAGTCCTGTGTTATTTTTAGGGCCTAATATTTTCCGTAAGATTCTTCACTCTATTTTCTCTATTCTCTCTACGTCCTGTACTTTATGTAGTTTCAGCGTTTCTGCCGCATATAGTACTTCTGGTCTAACAACCATTTGGTGTGTCTTAGTTTGGTGTTCCAGGAAAGGGATTTCTTGTTGTAGGTATTCTTCGTGATATTGTACGCTTTTTATATTTTGAGTAACCTGTTTTCTAGAGCTATTTTTTCACTATTGTTTTGTGTTATCCATTCTCCTAGGTATTTAAAACTGTCAGCTCTAGCTATCTTATTTCTGTTTATTTTAAGATGTTGTGGCGCGTTCTTGATGTTTGTAATGTATTGTGTTCTGTAAGCCAGCCTTAGCTGCTTGTCTTTGGAGTTCTGTTATTTGTTCTTGCGCATGTTCTATTGCATCGGTGATTAACGCCATATCATCAGCAAAAGCTAAGCAGTCTATAACAACTCTCTTGTTTTTTGTTCCGAGATGTAGGCCTTTGGTGTTAATCGCCTTTCTCCATTCTCTATCTTCTCTAAAACGTAATTAAACAATAAGGTGATAAGCCATCTCCTTGTCTAACTCCTGTTTTAATTTTAAACGGCATGAATTTAACTTTGGAGATGGTGTTTGTTAATTTATACTTTATTTTACTTGTATATAGTTTTTTTAGTACGATATATTTTCATTATGCTTGTGTTTTAAAGCACATTGACTAAGAAAACAATTGCTCTTATTACAAAATACCTGGACAATAGATGAAATTCATTATTTATTCAAAAATATTCGTAATTAAGCAGAAGAAGAACTGATGTTTTATTATTAAAAATTGAATTTAAAATGACATCAATTAATTCATTAATATGAAATTAATATAAATAAAACCTAATAAATAATGATGATGAATAAATATAATGAGACTATCATGATATGCGTCCATACACACAGACAATAATGTTTAAAACAGCAATCTAATCTCACGGCAGAAGTCGCAATTACTTATCTAATACCACTGGTAAGTGACCGTATACAGCAGTCGTTGGTAAACTCTCCGATTACGCGCCTCGTTTTGTCGACTAGTAGCGTTTATATGTATATGTACGCTCGTATAAATACATATTCATACGAATACCTTACTGAAAAAAATATAATAAATATCGTTTCTACAGATAATAGAAATATTTTATAACTATTACAGGAAATTCTGGACGTATTTTAATGATATTTGAATAGTTAATTCTAATATTTGTGGTAATGGTATTTTATTCAAGTAAAAAAAAAGTCAATTTCAAATCTATAAATGAAGTAAAAAAAAGACACTTTAAAGTGTTCAAAAAAATTCATATATTCTTGGGTTGGGAGAAATTACTCGCAAACCCGCTTGTAACGTTTATTTTTTGTAATATTTTTTCTGTTTGATTTTACGGTAAACTCACCACATACATAACAACAGACATCCATATCATTTACACAATTTCGAGGCATTATGACAGTGCACTGTAAACAAACTTAAGACAGCAATAAGATTGAACAGAATTAATTCATTCCTAAATCCAGTGCTTAATACAAACAACACAGCTGTGTTTTCAGCTACATGTTTTGACCTGCACAGACATGATTAATCTTGCCCGTGAAGGCTCACTCTTCAGTATTAGATATTGTCATAATAAAAAATGAGCTAGCAAAATACAATGTAAGAGCTTAAAATGCTTACTATACGTTGAAAAGTGAAAAAAATCCTTTAATTAAAATTTAAATATTTTTCAAAAATGGTGGGCGATAAAAAGATTCTGAGTTCATATTCGTTTTCAGCATCAAAAAAACAGATTAAAATCATATATCGCATGATAGGAAACAAAAATTATCTTTATCAGTGTAACAATTAAAAATAAAAATATGAAATAATAAGAAGTTATTAATGA
The DNA here is from genome assembly GCF_047948215.1 of Lycorma delicatula. NCBI lineage: Eukaryota > Metazoa > Arthropoda > Insecta > Hemiptera > Fulgoridae > Lycorma > Lycorma delicatula. Next base: position 21,882,650 of record NC_134456.1, on the reverse strand, counting down.
AATATAATTTTACGTACGTTTGATTTAAAAAAAAAATGTGTGTGTGTAATTTAATAGGCGTACTAGTAAGTTATGTGGTGTCCGAAAAATATTTTTTTTAATACAACAGAATTTTTTGGGATTTCGGTGCGATTTTGCAAATTTTTTGCAAATATTGTTAATTTTTTTAATTCTTACCAAATGTGCCTAAGAATAAGATGACTTTAATTAGGCGAAATGTCGAAATACTGATGGTAACTTTGCTCTACAGTCTCATCCCCTTGACCTTTTAAGTTGAAAATTTAATGGCTTCAATACCTTATATATATATATATATATATATATATAGAAGTAATCTGACCAAGTTTGGTCAAAATCGGTCCAGTAGTTCTGAAGATATAAGGTGATTTAGAGGTCAACACCGAACACACACACACACACGCGCGCGCGCGTAAATACGAACACTAATATCCGGAAAATTTTCAGCCGGTTTTTTGGATGCCTTAGGTGTCAAAAGTCAAGATCCGCTGTAAACCGTGTATGCCCAAATTGGATCGATTACAATACTTTTCCCATCTAGAGTTATAACTTTGTTATAGTGCTATCTAAACGGGAAAGTAAAAGCGACTGATAATTGCATTTTATTCACCTGTTCAGTCGTTTCTATCAAGTAACCTTTGGCAACAGTAATGAGTTGCTATGACCACTGCCACTACCAACTGTGTAATAGGTACGCAATACCTTGGCACAACTACTCTTACCTATCATCTAGGAGTTACTTTAAAAGTAAAAAATACTACTTTTCTAAATTATTAACTTAGAAAAAGAACTGCATTAATTTTTTTTTTAATTGTAAAAAAAAGAATTCGGACTGATGCTTTTGGAATATGGATTGTCACGAAGTCAAAGAGCATTGTTTTATTAAAGAACAATATTTACTTCATTTATAATTTTAATATACAGATTTATGCAGAATAACGTGAGCTTATGTTTAGTAAATTTAATTTTGAATAGTAATAAGAAACCTTATTTAACTCAGCAGGAAATAAATCATTTGATGTTTTAACATATGCATGAACGTTGAACTCGCTAACAGTTTAACCATAGTTCTTAATTTTTTCAAGCGGACAGTTTATGCTATAGATAAAGTACCGTATTATAAGATCATAGTTTGATTTTAATATTATAAATTTAAACTAAATACATTAATTAACAAATTCGTAATAATTATTTCTAAATTCTATATTAATGAAGTGTATTATCAAATAGTTTAATTTTGATGATTGTTAGTTTAGCAGTTCACATTAGTCGTACTACAGCTGTCAGCCGATAGAAGCAAGCATGATTGTTTGGTTAGGCTAGTAACGACACGGCCGCGTGTCGTTTTTTTTTACTCGTAAAAAATGTAGTACGTATATAAATAAAATGAAATCTATAAAATTTGTTGCTATCATTGTGAATATGTAATTAAATAAATAAATAAGTATAAATAAATAAGGTCGAGATAATGCTACAGTTAAACAAATTTCAATTGTTTTTTTTATAATTATTTTATTATTATTAATGACATTGAAAATTTCCAATGAAATTAAATTTATTCAAAATTGAGTGGCAATAATTAATAGATAAAAAAGCCAGCGAATTCGATCTACATTGAGTGAACGTATTCAGTAATCTGATTGACATTTGGATCTTTAAATTCAATAAAAAATCACAATCAGTTAGTTACTTTTGTATAAATTTGGGCGCACGAGGTGTTGCAATCATTTTTTTCAGTAGGATCCCTATGAAACAAGTAGTTTTTTGGAGATAAAATTATTAAATTACGGTAACGGCATTGTATTAATCCAACTCCCACCATTTTAGAGTAGAAAATAGATGATAATTAAAATAAACGTAGATAACTATTTATATATGTATTCTACTGTTTCATGAAAATATTTTTCCTTGTTTCATCAAGTATTCCTTGATATGGTCGGTTCTGATTGCCCAGTTTTAAATTTTCTGGCTGCTTAAAACACTCTTTTTATAGAAAAACATTTTGTTCACTAATTTGTGACATTCGATTGAATGATTTAATAAATGTTTTTTAATAATTAAATATTTTTAATGAGTTGCAGCCTCTGCACTGTTATAACGTATAACATCTTCTAATTAAACTGACTAATTTAAGATATTATTTTTAATTCTCTCAAACTTGTATTTAGATTAAATTTATATTTTGACAACAGGGATATTTTGAGGTACATTTTATTGAGAAGCATTGCGATAGTATCTACACATGATCCGAGAAGCGTTTTGTTCGATTTTATAAAATTTGTTTAAATCAAGAAAATCTAGGTTTTGAATGAGACTTGTTTTAAGGATTGTTTCTTGTAGGCTATGAAATAATATTTTCATCCTCTTCAAGAATGTTTAATGACTAAAAATGTTTTCTCGTTGCATGCAGAATATATGAATTAAAAATTGATATAATAAGTTCAAAAGGGTGCATACGAGGTCTGTAAATATAGTAATGAGACTAGTTTTTTGACAGCCAAAGCGACAACACTGTAAAGTTAATAGTAAACATATGGTTATATGAACAGCTGATTTATATTATGTATTAATATTTTTAGTTTATTATTGCCACGTGAGACGTAAATAAACTTTTCGTGAAACGAGTTTTTGTTGTGCGTTATAAAAATGAGTGATACTAATTATGAGCAACGTTGTGCAATCAGTTTTTGTGTTTAACACGGTGAGAATGCTACTGAAACTTTTCAAAATTGAAAAGGACGTATGGAGATGACGCTCTGTCACAAGCCCAAGTTTTTATTGGTTTAAAATATTTTCAGATGGCCGGGAATCAGTTGCGGACGATCCACGCGCTGGAAGACCGTTAACGTCAAAAGGTAAGGTGACGGCAATGTTGAGCGAATCAGAAACTTGATACGGTACGACCGACCATTAACTGTCAGAATGACTGCAGAACAATTGAATTTGAACCGTACCAAGGTCCATCAAATTTTGACAAACGAATTGGACATGAAAAAAGTTTGTGCAAAATTGCTCCCAAAAAATCTCACTGTTGAACAAAAATACAACAGGGTGGAAGTGTGCCACGATCTTCTAATCTTCTAGGGCGAATTGAAACTGATCCTGATTTTCTAAAAAATGTTATTACTGGTGATGAATCTTGTATACTTGAGTACAACCCAGAAACAAAACGCCAGAGTAAGGAGTTACACACTTCAAACTCGCCACGTCCCAAAAAAGCAAAATGAGCAAATCAAAACCATGCTAATTTGTTTCTTGCCATAGTAATGGCATTACTATCGACAGTCTGTAAATCAATATGTTTACCGAGAGATTCTTGAAAGACTGCGGTAAAGAGCTGCTCGCGTGAGACCAGCCATCAAAGACAACTGGATGCTGCATCATGACATTGCCTTGTCACACTGCACTCTCAATTAATAAGTTTTTGGCAAAGAAAAACGCTTCTGTAGTTCCTCAACCACCTTATTCACCTGACTTGAATCCCTGTGAATTTTTCCAGTTCCCGACTTTAAAAAACACCTCAAAGAATACCATTTTGGAACAGTAGTAAACATAAAAAAAATGTAACCGACCATCTGAAGGATATCCCGGTTTCTGAGTTCCAACACTGCTATGAAGAGTGGGAAAACCGTTTGAAGCGTTGCATGGCTTCCCAAGGGAACTATTTCAGAAAAACCTTTTATTTACAATCCAATTACACATGGACTCTCATTTTCAGTTGAAAATGATAGAGTCCATGTGTAATGGACCAGTCTCATTACTTTATTTACAGACCTTGTATTTCTTTGATGTATGATGAATTATATTTTTTCATTATTCGTTTAATTTTTGTTTCAAACATACAGAATTTTCTTGACGATTATATTTTATTAAATAAAATATTATTCTGTAATTTTTTTTGTTACGAAAGATCGGGTATCTCTACAGTTATGGTTATCGCCTTTTTTAATGTTCTCTTTTAAAATTTTGTAAGATAATGGTCATGCGTATGATACTGCATGAAACAAACTCCATATATTTTTAATATTGTCCTAAATAAAACATCAGCTTTCCAGAAAAAAATTATACGTGAAATTTATATTGTAGTAATATTTTAATAATTACGAAGAATGAATAATTTTCCGATTCTATTTAAAAAAATAAAAATGCTTTACATTATGCTCTCCTGATTTCATTTTCTAAATGGATATGAGTCATAAATTTAATTTCACGATTAGAATATTAATAGAGATATTGGCGATATTCTGTGTGATAGTAAATGCTGACCGATTTCAGTTGCATTGGCTTCAGAGATCGCTCTCTTTTAGTATAAGGAGCAGAGCAGGATCCTTTTTAGAATCGGATTAGGGTGGTTTCTTAATACAGAATTTTTAAAATAGGAAATCTTGTTTGACTGAATTCATCAAAGTAGCTTACAAAGAAGCCTGTGAGCAAGAATATAAAAATTAAAATTTTTAGTGTATGCCATAACTGACCGGGATATGAACCGCAGATCTCCAGATGAAAGGTCGAGACACTACTACTCCGCCCAGGATATCGATGGAACCCGCCGGGTTGGTCTAGTGGTAAACGCGTCTTCCCAAATCAGCTGATTCCAGCTCTTAAGTCAGAGTTCCAGCTCTTAAGTCCTAGAAAAGTAAGTTATTTTTACACGGATTTTGAATAGTAGATCGTGGGTACCGGTGTTCTTTGGTGGTTGGGTTTCAATTAACCACACATCTCAGGAATGGTCGAACTGAGACTGTACAAGACTTCATTTAACTCATACATATCATCCTCATTCATCCTCTGAAGTATTATCTGAAAGGTAATTATCGGAGGCTAAACAGGAAAAAGAAAAAAAGGATATCGATGGAACTGGAGCAATATATTTTCTGTTTTAATTTAATAATTACGTTTTAATAATTTTTTCCCCCCAAAATCGATAAATGTAAAATATGTTTTCCTATTATGTAATTTTTTGCGTTTTTTAAATATCTTCGATAACAACTCGACAGTATGTGTAAAATGTACGTATATTTCATGCGATGTAAAAAATAAAATGATACTGTTTTAAAATTAATATTTACTTTGGTGTTAATTACTAAAGAATTTCTAAACAAATGTAGGGTATAATTAACGTATGACTAACCATGTAATGTAAATACAACCATTAAACACGTTTAGTGTATCATGTTGATAAAAATGTGTTGACTAAGTTAACTAAATTCATATTACGAACAAATTTCGATGTACTGATCGGTCTTTATAAAAATACACATCGTTGTATTAGTCGAGTTTTTAAACGGTGTAAACAATTACAAAAAATGAAATTTAAAAATATATAAACTATTCTTATGAAATAAGGCACTTTCCGTTTTTTTTAAAAATGGTAGTAGTAAAAAACCATTTTTAGTTTTAAAAAAGCTACTCGTAAAAGTTTTTTTGTAAATCTTAGTATGAAATTAATTTTGGTGGTTTATTAAAAAAAAAAAAATATTTAATATTACTTTTAACGGTAACTCTGTTAAGCCTTTCAAAAAAATTAGAATTTTTGATAATTCGTTTTCAATTTTCTTGTTTTAAACTAAAAAAAACCCCAGCAACAAACATGCTAACACCTGATTCCTATCCATAAATTTTGTAACCATAAACTATTTCTGTTCCGAACTCGTATTTTATAGAGGATGGTAAAACGGAATAAAATCACTGGTGAATAATCCAAATCCTTTACAGGATCAACGTTTTACAAAGTGATAATTTTTGAGTGTGAGTTTTAAGAGGATTGTATAAATTAAATTTCCACTTACCAACAATTTAAAAAGTGTAAATCCTAGTATTTTCGGAGATCTTCAGGGATGTTAATTTAAATTAAAATCAATAATACTTTTTAAAATTAAACTGTTATGTTTAGTCGGTCGTCAAGAATAAAATTAATTCGTAAGTCAATAAGACAGTAACGTCATGTTTGTAAGATGTTTGCGACAATTGTAATAAATTACATTAAAGGATTAGTAAATTATATTTAAGGATTGTTTCTTGTAAGATATGAAAATAATATTTTCATCCAATTCAAGAATTTTTAATCGACGTAAATTCTTTCTAATTGTAGACAAAATATAAAAATCAAGAATGGATATAAGAATTTAAACGGGTGTATATTTCTTTGGTTATTTTTTAAATGTATGATTCATACATAAGTAACCATACTAACCAATAACAGATTGATTCACAGGGAATGTTTTCATGTGAAGGTTTAAGGATAGGTAATCCTCATGATTGATTACTATTGAATATTTTAATTGTATTTGTAATATAGATGACACGGGAAGGATGATTCATATATCCTGTTTGTTTTTACGGAAATTTTATTCTAGTCTGGTAAGTTTGTACAAATGATCACATTCATCATTATGTTTGTATCATAATCTTGATATGAATATAATAAAATATTGTACTTGAGAATTATTTTATCATCTGATACTATAGAAAAATATCAGTTTCTATTTTCCTTAAAATTGGCCAAAATTGAGCATATTAAAAAAAAATTATGTAGCAGATCTAAATTTACACTGTATTTGAACAGTTTTTATTACCGTATTAAATATTTGTCTTTTAAGCCTTATTGAATCAATTATAACAATACACAGGCAAAAATCTTGTCTTTGTGTTTATGTGAAACAATCTGCGAATAAACCACAATTTCGTACTAATTATTGAAATAAAATTATTAGAAACTTAAGAATCATTTAATTATTTCATAAAAATAAGTATTTTAGTTTGAGAATACAAAGCTCGGAGATTTTTCTGTAAAAACATAACAAAATATGAAATATATATACTTCAATGAGAGAAAGAAAATTTTCAGTAGCACAAGATCATGTTTTTCTAACCACTGATTTTGATATCATAATTTCTACATGATCCTTTGCTCTGTATAAGATAGATTACATCAAGGTTAATACATCTTATGGACCCTCACAAACTCGATTTTACTTTCCCGTTTAGAAAGATACAATCTGAGCTAATGCGGTTTTCACCGTAACTTGAAGTTTTGACATCTATGGAATCCAAAAAATTTCCGGATGTTAATGATCGTAAGTAGGTGTTTGTGTTTGGTTGTCCTCTAAATCACCTTATGTATTCAAAACTACTGGACCGATTTTGACCAAAGTTGTCAGATTACTTCTATACTCGTATACGGTGCATTAATGCCATTAAATTTTCAACTTAAAAGGTCAAGGGGATGAGGCTGTAAAGCAAGGTCACTTTCGGTATCTCGTGATTTCGCCTAATTAAGGTCATACTTTTACTAGGTACATTTGTTAACAGTTAAAAAGTAACAATATTTACTAAAACGGTTTTTGCAAAATTGCACCCCCACCCAAAAAAAAAATACTGTAAACTCTGCTATGTTGTGACATCACTTGTAGAGTTAAATAAATTAATAATATTCAAAGAATAAAAAAGTAACTCATTTTGGCTGGGTCTCAAACTCGATACCTGATTCGTTAAGCCTCGCGGCTACATTAGTCTGCCGACTGTACAAGCAAAATTTGTTTACGCAAGCTGTGAAATTACAATAGCTTAATTAGTGCCGATCGTCACCGCCAGTATCGCCACGCCCGCGCGAATTAAATACGTTGTACGCGCTTTAGTTAGAATCATTGAATTAAATAAACGAAAAAATATATTTAAATAAAATGATAAATATTTTTAATTAAATTGTTGTTTGTGTGTGCGCGCGCGTGTAAGCCCTGCATTAGAAACAGCCTACAGTTTTTTAACTTTTTTTTTAAATTTCTTGTGTTATAATTGTAAGTATTTAAATTTCTTCAAAATCTGTTTACATACAGTTGAATAGTATTTCATAGATTATAACAAACCTTAATCACCTTATCTTTTAAAAACATAGAATACGTAAAATGAAGAATATAATAAGAAATCTACAGAAAACCTTTTTGAGGATAATTTTATAATTTTAATTTTTATGATTTACAATAAGGTCATTGCACTTAAATCCCGTATCGGCTAAAGAAAGGGAAAAATTGGCCTTTGAGTCACTTAATTGACCTAATGGCCAATTTAAGTTGTTTAGGCCTTTCATTAGAAACGTCTGGCCTTCTGAAAAAAAAAATTCATTACGGTCTTACTTTAGCTGATTACAACTCGCTAAATCCGTAGTCAGATTGTTTACAGTCTGAAAATTATTCATCGAAGTATTTTAAAATGAAACGACCAAATATTAATTCTCTAACTATTTACCATTTTTACGGTTTATATAAAAATTATTTTATATTGCCACTGATAGAAGAGACGCTCTGAGTCGGCTTTGTTTCAAATTTTGATGCTTAAAATTTGAAATAATCTGGTTTATGTTGCACTTGATATTATCATCTAAAGAAATAGGTATTTGGAATCAGAACACAGAAAACTTGCACTTCTCTCAAATTTACCTAAAAAGACGTCCAAATAGTGTCCAGTTAAAAAAAAAATTAACAGGTTAAATTTTTATAACCGCCAGTTTCCGATATATTTACCTTCAAATTCGACGACAAAATATTTAATCAAAAGTTTTTATTATTTCGAGTTTAGAGTCTATACGATAGTTTTTCTGGCAATAGTAAAATTTATGGAAACTTTCTGGTACTTTTTCTTTAAAGGAGAATGGTATTTAGGGGGGAGAAGGATTTTAATCACTATTTGATAATTGTAAAATTGGAAAATGTGATCTATACTTTTGACTTTTTCCAGTTTTATTTTAACTTCCTTGTATGAAGTAAAGGAAAAATTTCGGTTTTCAGATTTCAACGGAAATATTAATTTTGACTAGTTTCGGTGTGACATCTGTTCGTACGTATTACCTCGCATAAATAAAAAAGATTAGCCGTAGGATGTTGAAATTTTGGATTTAGGACTGTTGTAACAACTAGTTGTGCACCTTCCCTTTTGATTGCAGTCGACTGAAAAGTGTCAAAAAAATGACCAAAATGCAGAACAATTTAGGACTTTTTCTTAACTGCAGTAATAAACACTCATTGAGAGCTTTTCAACGATATGTCATAAGTGGTATTTATTTTCATCGGTTCCAGAGCTACAGCAAAATAAAATTGTAATTAATGAAATATTTAGTTCTTACAAAGGGTACATCGGTTTGAGTTCGACTTAATTTCCTTTTATTTAACTTTTTTTAATTTAAATGTACAGATTAATAATTATTAATCTGTGATGCCCTGATGTAGGTAATCCCCACGTCCGGAACACAACATCTACGTTCCACGTCCAGGGCGGTAATAGCCGTACTTATGTACAATACATATAGCTGGCTAACGGGGCTCCGAGTAAATTCCTCGGATATGCTTTTCTTTTGACCTGTTTCCACCTTCAGGTCCCCTCATGGATTGGATTTTTCGGCTACCTGCAGGATATCAACAATTTATTGATTAGGAAGTGGACATATACCAAACTTAGAGCTGGCGATGTGGCGGCCACGGTCGAAGTTATTTGCAGGTGTAACGGAGACCTTTCGTTGTCCACATGCCCCCCCGCGATGGCAAGCATGTAGTTAAGGTGCCCATGTTGTTCGGAGCATGGGAGCCCTGAAAGCCTTGGTGTGTAAGGGCCTGGAGTCAGTGCAGAGACTGCGCATCCGCTCTCTGCCAGGACATATGCCGGTTCCACCGGAGTACCGGAACGGACCTCCAGGGTTGGTAGCCCTGGAGTGGGGGTGTACCCCGGCGGCTAGCCTTACTACAGAAGGGATTTATTGTTCATGCAAACTGAACAATTAAACGTGGCAGAGGGTTCACGCAAACATCCTCGTTTAGAACCAGCCGTTTCGCCTGAGGCAAAACGGAGAAAAAGTGCGGAAACTAAAAGGATAGAGATTGAGGCTAGAAAAAGCTTTCAAAAAGCTTTTTTCAAGAGCAATAATGCACCGAAACCTAAATATTTGGTTATTACCAAGGAGGATGGAAATTTTTCGAAGGTGAGGCCTTTTCTCATTGCTCGGGAGATAACCAAATGCGCTGGTGGCCCTGTAAAAGAAATAAGGAAGACCTTCATGGGACTTCATGTTGAGACTGGAAATGATGTCCAGTCTCAAAAGATTTTAGGGGTTAAAAAGATTGGAGAACTGGCTGTACATGTTGATCCCCACGGTACGCTCAACACCTCAGGAGGTGTGGTCGTCTGTCGGGACCTTCTAAATTGTACGGAGCAAGAAATTGTTGAGGAGTTGTCAACGCAGGGAGTCATAGAGTGTCGCCGATTGAACATGAGGAGGAATGGCGAAGTCCTACCTTCAGCCTCTCATGTTCTCACATTTAACCGGCCTACCTTGCCGGAGAAGATTAGAGCGGGAATACATTGATTGGATGTGCGGGCATTTATCCCGCAACCAATGCGATGCTTCAAGTGCCAACGTTTTGGCCACATCGCCATCAAATGTGAGAGAACGCAAATATGAGTGTGCGGCGAAGAGGTGCATGAGGGAGAGCCGTGTAAAGAGGCCCCTACATGCATCAATTGCAAGAGACAGCATTCATGTAGATCCAGGAATTGTCCTGTTTACAAAGAAGAAGTAGCTGTGCAGGAAGTTAAAACTCTGCAGAAAGTCAGCTACATTGAAGCCAAAAAGATTGTTAACGCCCGCAAACCCAGAGCAACAACATCTTATGCTCAAGCTGCGGCTCCTGCTCCTGCTCCAATTGCTGTAGATGAAAGTCAGCTCATCAGTAAACTTGCTCCGACCTTGGCTAACATGATTGAAAGAATTATTGACAATAAAATGAAATCTTTCAATATTAAAGATCCAATAAAACCAAAGATATTAGTACAGCCTCCTCCCGAAGATAAAGCAGCGAAAGCTGCTCTCGCTCTGAAGAAAACGGACGCCAAAGCAGAATGCCAAGTCTGTCTTAGTGAGACTCTTGATGACAAGAAAATGATAATACCTACAGAGACTGTTATGGAGGCTCCCAAGCCTCCTGCAACTGAAGTGGCCTCTAAGTCTCAGAGGCCACAAAAAATCACACAGGGGGGCGAGTGTCCCCCCTCCCACAGGCGGTGACCGGTGCGCCCCCCGTGTTAGGGAGCGGCCAGGTTGCCGCCTCTCAATCGGCGCCAGAAACCGGCGCCGATCCATGCCCGTTGCGTCGACATGATGCCGTTCGCAATATGGAGAAGAAAAGAAAAAAAGGATGGCCGACAGGAAAACCTAGGACATAATTTAATTAAAAATTAGCGAGTCGATTGTACAATGGAACATCAATGGATGTTTTTCAAACATCCATGAGCTCCAACGCTTGGTACATGACGTAGACCCGATTTGTATATGTCTGCAAGAAACGCATTTCCGCCGAAATGAAAATTTTAAATTAAAAGGATTCGATATATTTCGGCGAGATCAACCGCCAAATGTAAGAGTTAGAGGTGGAGTAGCTATATTAACATCGACTAGAGCTACCACCGAAGCGGTTGTTCTAAACACAAACCTACAAGCGGTCGCCGTTAGAATGAAGCGTCCGCTCCAGGTCACTGTCTGCAGCATATACTTGCCGTATTTTGATTGGAATAAGGATGACATAGCAAGACTAATTTCCGAGCTTCCCCCACCTGTTTTACTGGTGGGTGACTTTAATGCTCGTAATTCTCTTTGGGGATCAGATCGAGTAGATCCCCGTGGAAGAGAACTGGAAGAGTTCCTGATGAATTCAGAACTTATTATTTTAAACGACGGATCAGGAACCTTTTTCAATGCCAGAGATGGATCGACGTCCTGTATAGATCTTGCACTTATAAGCGGATCGATAGCACCGAGGTACAGCTTCCATGTCATAGACGATCTGCATGGAAGCGATCATTTCCCGGGGCAAATTGTAACTGATGTTACAAGAACAATATATCCCATCCCTAAAAGATGGTTATTTGAAAAGGCAGACTGGACGAGCTTCACAGCTAGAACGATACTCCCGGAAACAACTGGAGTTATCGGAGACGATGTCCACGTCATAACAAATGCAATAATTGAATCGGCATCGAGATATATTCCCAAAACATCTGGGAAACTTACGAAAAAACCCGTTCCATGGTGGAACGATGAAATAAGTGAAGCTATAAAAAGAAAGAAAAGGGCGTATAACGCCTTTAAGAAGCGTCCTAGAATAGAAAATCTTGTTGCCTTTAAGAAATACAGGGCGTATGCAAAACGTCTTATGATAGACTCGAAAAAACGATCCTGGCAGCAATACGTGTCATCCATCGACAAAACTACTACTGCAGCAGATGTTTGGAGGAAAGTGAAGGCGATTTGTGGGCGTAATGATTTTGCTCCCATAACTAGCCTTCAAGATGAAGATGAAATAAAAGACACTCCATATGAAATTACAGAGCTGTTATCCAATCACTTCGAAAAGGCCAGCAGAACGGCCAACTACGAGGAAGGTTTTCGAACCAAAAAAGAAGAACTCGAGGTCTACTAAATTTTAGAACTGAGTATAATTACTCATATAATGTACCATTTAAAATGGAAGAATTCGCGAAAGCGTTGGAAAAAGCAGGTAACACAGCTGCTGGTCCGGACGAAATCCATTATAATATGATCAGGCAGCTGAATACCACTGCAAAACGCAGATTATTAGAACTTTATAATAAAATATGGTGGGATGGAACGTACCCGCAGCAGTGGAAAAAAGCTCATGTTGTTCCAGTACCAAAGAAAAATAAAAATTTAACAGACCCCAATAGCTATCGTCCTATTTCTTTGAAGTGTGCTATGGGGAAAATATTGGAAAAAATGATTAATAATCGACTCGTCTGGGTTTTGGAAAAAGAAAACCTGATATCACCGTATCAAGCAGGTTTTCGGCAATACCATTCTACCACTGATCAAATGATCAGCTTAGAGGACATTATATATAACAGCTTTATTAAAAGGAAACATTGTGTCGGAGTCTTCTTTGATCTTCAGAAGGCTTTCGATATGACCTGGCGTCATGGTATAATGCTCCAGATACATGAATGGGGCATTCGTGGCAATCTGCCTATACTGCTCAGCAACTACATGAATGACCGTACCTTCCAAGTACGCGTCAACAATGAATACTCATGTGAAAGAATCTTGGAAAATGGCATACCGCAGGGTTCGCCGTTGAGCGGTACCTTGTTTACCATTGCCATTAATAAATCGATACTAGCCACTCCAGTAGAAATCAGCAAAAGCGTCTATGTTGATGATCTGGCAATTGTGTATGCCAGCAACAAGACTGCTATGGTGAGGTACAAATTGCAACGAGCGATCAATGCTCTAAATGAAGTTGCAAGGAATAACGGATTCCAATTCTCACCAGAGAAAACGTGCTGTGTACACTTTTGTAGGAAGAGAATTCCTCATCAAAGTCCTGCGTTGACAATTGACGATAATCCAATACAATATAAAGATAGCGTAAGATATTTAGGACTAGTATTGGATAAATCCCTTACATGGGGATTACATATACAGGATTTGAGTGATAGATGCAAAAGAGCCCTAAACATTATAAAATGTTTATCGAATTTAAATTGGGGCTCAGACAAAGAGACATTATTGAGATTGTATAAAGCATTGGTTCAATCTAAACTAGACTACGGATGTATCGTATATTCATCCGCTAGAAAGTCGCACTTAAGAAAGTTAGACGTAGTTCATAATAGCGGAATAAGATATGCAACAGGCGCTTTCCGCACAAGTCCGGCGGCTAGTCTGATGTCTGAAGCCGGAATAATGCCACTACATTATAGAAGAGAGATCCTCTTGTTAAGATATGCAGCAAATATATGGGCTTTCCCTGCTCATATAAATAATAAATTGTTTACAATTCATCCCATGGCTGCATTATACGAACGTCGTGCTACCTATTCCAGGTAGCCGGAATTAGGTACCACGAATTAAGAAGAAAATATGAAATTGCTATACCAGAGACTCTAGCAATTTCTACTAGAGAAATACCGCCATGGCTTTTGCCAGCGGTAAATGTAAGTTTGGATCTCTTTCAAGGAGAAATAAAAAAGAAACCAGCAGTGATCATCCAGCAGGAATTTACATATTAGAACATATTAGAATTTATACTGACGGTTCTAAAACCGAACATGGTGTTGGATGCTCGATATATGTAAATGAAGAAGCCCACTTTTGGAGACTGCCAGATGTGGCCAGTGTCTACACGGCAGAACTCACTGCAATTCAGCAAGCTCTTCGCTACACTGAACACTATTGCGAAGAGAGAGTGCTAATATGTTCCGATTCATTAAGTGCACTCGTTGCAATTCGGAACAAGAACATTAAGGATGTCCTAATTGCAAACATCCTGTCCATTTTATACGTACTAAAACAACGAGGACAGCGATGCGTATTTGTATGGACTCCGGGGCATGCTGGTATTACAGGTAATGAAATCGCAGACGAAGCTGCCAGAAAGGCAACAGTCTGCGATGATTTGGATGCATTTCCTGTAAGAGTGGCAGATGTTAAAAACCGTCTAACAAACATAGTAAGAAACAAGTGGAACGCTGAATGGAGGAGTTTAAATACAAAATTAAACTCAGTTAAAACTTCTCCTTATAAATGGAAAAGCGACTTTAAGTTGACTCGCCGTGAACAAGTAGCGGTGACTAGACTTAGAATCGGTCACACGCGATTAACAAATTTATATTTGTTAACCGGCGAAGTGAGACCAATGTGCGGTGTTTGTAATAAAACACTGACAATCAAGCATCTAATAGAAGAGTGTACCATATATGAGGCCCTCAGAAAGAGGTTCCGTCTTACAAATAATATTAGTGCTGATCTGGATAATGGAAATGAAGTAAATATAGTTGCATTTTTACACGCCAGTGGACTTCTTAAAAGTCTATAAAATGGAAGTTTAAAGCTGTGGTAAAAGATACTCTAAGCGGTAGTTTTATATATTCATATAAGGGAGTCTCGAAGCGTGGCACGTATAGTGACGGGAGGTAGCCCTCTTGCCTAGGCCATTTTGGCTCACCTGCATTCAAGAGCAGTGAGTCGGGGTGTGTCCGATGATGGCATGGGGGACCCTCAAGGGTGGATTGAGGGCGCGAGGCTATGGGTGTACGCCGTGCATGTCTATAGCCTGATATAAGAAGGATTCAACTGCCACGGCACCCTGGCACGACTGATATACTGCTCAACGGCGGTCTGGTCGCCCCGAGGGTGCTTAAACAAACTATAAATGAGACTTCGTAGAAGAAAGAAAGAAAGATATGGTATTGATAAGTTTAATTTTAATTTTAATTCCATGGTCTTTTGAGAACCTATCTCAAATTTTAATATTGGGGCCTTTACACCCCGTAAGTGTTTGTGATTGTCCTTGTCTTTCATGTTTTAATGTTTATTGTGAAGTTTGTGTTTTTAAATAAAATGTAAGGGCCCTTTACACCCTTACATATGACGATCCTGATGGAGATAATAATTTCTTTTAAAGAATGTGACGAGGGCAATGACCTTAGCAGTCGATGCCCGTAAAAATTCAGTTAAAAAAAAAAAATTAATCTGTGATTGTAAAAAAAATTTCAATAAGTAATAATTCAATAATTACAATAAAAAAGAAATGAAAAAAAAATTAGAAGTTATTAGTGAAATAAAATTTTATGCACTTTTAAAACGCGGGTATGTAATTTAATAGGCGTACAAGGAAGTCATGTGGTGTCCACATCAATTTTTCATTTGCGTAATGGGATCATTAATAAATCTATTAAATAGAAAGCATATTTATACATTTAATTTATTTTTTCGTTGAATAAGAAATATATCTTTGAAATCATCAATTTTCTAGTTTTTTTAAAAAACTAAGATATAATAAAATATCATTATTAAATAAAGTGTTTCTACGGAATAAATAAAAGTATTTGATCAAGGTAGAAAAATATTTTTATAGTTTATACAATGAATGAAATAAACTGCTGCAATTTATTAAGTTGAAATTTATCTAATCTGAACTCGATGAGTGTTCTTTTGCTCACATAGACTTACTTAAGCTTATCAGTTTGTATTTTGATAATTAAATATTTTTGTAAATAATAAAAATGGTAATATATTTACATTAAATAGTCATTTATTGGCTCAAAGTACAAATTATGAGTTACGTATTTCTCCAAAGATTGGTAACGCCTTATCTATCCCTACTCTTTTGAGGAATATAATGGTGGGGAATATTTATTTGAGTTTGATTTATATAACTACAACATGATTATGTTTATTTCTGACCTTTGCCGGTGTTACTGTCTAAATGAGTCGTCCGTTTTTTGTTATTAATTTTCGTAGTTCCAAGTGATCATCTTAAATTACTAATGATGCTTTCTGGATTGGGATGTTTGGTAAGATTAAAATAATTTTTATTTTATTTTGATTTCTACAGTATTTAGAAGGTAGTTCATTTTAGTTTTAGTTTATTTTAGAGTTTTTTCTTTGCTTGTGCTTTCATAACATAAGTTCTGTATTTACGGTATGAAATATGAGAAGTGCTATACTTTTTTCATTGAATACTTTTGTTACTTTTAATCGCTTATCCTATTTCTGATAGTTTTTAACTTTCCACGGATTTACGGTTATAAATAGTGTTGTTTTTGATTAGCTTTTGTTTAAGAAAAGAACCACAATGATATTATGTGAGTTACTTTCAATCGGTTTCAGTTCATCTCCAAAATCTTAAAATTAGCTTTACGAAAAGTACAGCTTATAAATCGTTTTATTCAGTTTGTGTTGTTTTAAAGCTTCTCTATTTACCGGTCTCATCCAAACGTAGATGATTACGATTTTAAGATTTTTATTACTTAAGTCGATATTTAAGAAAAGGAATCAGTGAATTAGAATTCATAATCCTTAAATATTTATATTTATTGCATCCCTTTTTTAAAGTACATGAGAATTTTGTAGAAGCTTAGCTACCGTACAATATACCATCATTGTCAAAACGACTCATTCATTACTTTACAATATTTTTGTACGTTTCTTAGTTTTAGCATGTCGTTGGCTGCTATAATACTTATCCGTTAAATGATAACAATATATAATCACATCTAAAGGATTATTTGTACTCATTCCCATTTTTTTAAAAGTCTTTACCATTTTAGAGGTATCATTCACTACAGAAGCAAAAATATTATTATACATGGATGGGAATGTGATATGAACATTTTTTAGGCTGTGAAAAATGTCATGTCCACTCAGGATTGAACCTGTAACTTTCCAAATGAGAGGTAGAGGTGTTGCAATTGATTGGGGAAGTCAGCAAGATATTGATTGTTATTCTTCAAAAAATAATTTATTTAACAGGGGTTTCACTGATTTTGGTTTATAGATGCCACTATTTTTTATTTTAAAATGTATGGAAACCACTTTTGAAATGTGGCTTATGTCATTGTTTCTTTTTTGTTCCCTTTGTGACAACAGTGTTGGATTCATAGTAAATTTTTACTTTCCCATCTAGTGCTATAGCAGAGCTTTAGAAGGGAAAGTATTGTAATTTGTCCAATTTGAGTATGTGCAGTTTTCACTGATCTTGAAGTTTTGACACCTAAGGAACCCAAAAAACTGGATGGAAATGTTTCAAATGCTCATATGTACGTGTGTGTATGTGTGTGTGTGTGTGTTCGGTGTTGCACTCTAAATCATATTATTTCTCCAGAACTACTGGACCGATTTTGACCAACTTGATCAGATTACTTCTATATATGGGGCATTAATGCCATTAAATTTTCAACTTAAAAGGTCAAGGGGGTGAGACTGTAGAGCAAGGTTATCCTCATATCTCAAGATTTCGACTAATTAAGGTCTTATTTTTCGTAGCCGCATTTGTAAACAATTAAAAATAATATTTGTAAAAAAACTTTTGTAAAATCATCCCCACCGCAAAAAATGCTTTAAACTAGTGACTAAATTGCATCAATAGTGCCCTTGTCAACACAAGGAGCGCTTATGTAGCAAACGCTAACATGCTAAAGTAAGATGTGTTTGTATACGTGTGCAGGCCATGTGAGGGGAAAGTCCTACAACTGTGTTTTAAGATTTTTTCTAATCCTTATTCCCTGCATTCTAATTGATTTCCTCAATTACTGATGTTTTATGAACCAAGTATCATGAGTTTTTATTTATTGTCTTATTTTTATTTTATTCTCTAAATAATGATACTCTTTTGGAGATTAATCCATTGCTAAATCATTAGCATATTTCCTTTATCTTTATGACTAAGCAATGTTCTTTATGAGCAAATTCTGTCATACAGAACCAAACTTGTGCATCAGTTACAAGGAGTTTTCTTTTCTGATTCAAGTGCATCCATAGAATATTCTGCTTCCTGCCAGAGTACAGTACCTAATAGTAGGTTTACTATTAGGTCACTCAACCTAACAAAATACATTTGTATTAAGCTAAGGAGTCGAGATAAAAAGGCTAAAAGTGAGCTTTTCCTCAGCAATCATATGTTATGTATTTCACTTCCATTCACTCCATGCTACACTTCATGCTATAACTCTAAACTCCTACTCCTAGACTTCATGCTATAACTGCATACCATTAGATTTCCAGGATGGTACTCTATGAGACAGACGTTCCAGTGATGTAAAACCATCAGGTTGTAAAGATGAAATTTACTGTGTTACCCAGAAATCTTGGTTTGCTTAATTATTTTAGCAGGCTAGTATTTTTCATGTTTAATGTATGACCTTCTTTTATGTAATTCCTTCTTTTTAGTATACTCAGTAATTAATTTCTTTTACCAATTTTACTACATTAATATTTTAAAATTTTCATTTCCTTTCATAATACTGATATTTTTCATCCTTTTATAATACTAATTATGAATTAGTATTATAAAAGGATGAAAATTCCTACAATTTATGTGAAGTTTAATATTGGAAGAGGTTGAAACTTACTTTTATCTTTATGATCTTCTTTATTAAATTATTAAAAAAAAACTGTTTTTAAAATGTTCAAACTGACTTAAATCAGAAAATTTTTCAAAAGCTTTGACAGTTTAACCTTATTTTATTTGTACTCTGTTGTAAGGAATCATAAATTGTATTTAAAAATACAACAGATGACATTATTTTGGCTATTACTTTTAAAAAAATGTTTAAATTTATTCATTACTTCTGTGGTAAGGATAACCGTAAAAACATATCATTTATAGAAAGAAAAACTAAATTGGTTTTTTTTTATAGTAAAACAATTAATAAATCTTTACTTTTTGAAGTTGCAGCTCCTTTATTAATAATATTTTTTTCAAAACTTTTCTGTGTTGTTAAAAATTGTATCTGCAGTAGTATTATTTAAAATCAACTAAAAGATACTTGCAGAAATTATTTTTGTTTTAATCTTCAAAAAATAACATCTTTCAATACTTAATGTTCATCAGAATTTAAAAAAATAATTGAATGTGGTTGATCCTCCTAATACTTAAAAATTCTCTGCCACAACAAATTTCATGACTGAAGGTTTAACAGTTGTCAAGGTATAGAACAAAACACATTGCTTGAAAAAGTTGTACATTTCCCAAATGGTTTCTGTCTCCTTTTCCATTCTTTTGTTAAAAAAAATGAAGTTCACTTTCCACCCACTCATCAAAAATTTTTTTTTTGCTTCAGACTGCTTCTTTATGAAATTTACCTGTTATTTTTTTAATGCTTTCTTAATCTGTACTGTTGTAAACAGAATACTCCTTTTCTTCTGTAATGTTTTATTATTCTATCTACATTAAAACAGAGTTAGGTACAAGAATGTATAATAACACATTCTTATACCTAACTTATACTTCTTGTACCTAACATTAACTTTGTTTTGTTTTTAAAGCTATTTCTTAAATTATACTTCAGGATTTTTTTTGTTTCTTATATCTTAGATTTTTTTCTATTGCTGTTAAAAATGGTAGAAAAGTTTTCTTCTGCTACATTTATCTGATTGTTTATATTGAACAATGCTGAATTAATTAGTTATGTTTGTATGTGAATTTTTATGATATTTATTTAGAAGTTATGCTTTTCAATGAAAATATTTCCAGTAGATCAAGGTACGATTTACAGTATCTTCTTATTTAAGATTCTGCCTTTGTGAAAGATAAAATTCCTTGGTGAAAGTCTCATTCTTGATGAAAGTGGATTCAAAAATAAAAAGTAAAAAAAGTACAGATAAGTTTATTTTATATTAATAATTTACCATTATCATGGTATTATCCACCAGCTAAAATTTTCTTGAATATTACTGCTGTCTTGTTCATTCATGTCTCTGTTTCATGTGTTCAAATGAGTATTCATGGAACAAAATATAAGGTATTTTGTATACTTCTTTACATATGTCATAGTTGGCAGAAAATATTTTGAGTTAGAAAGTTAAATTTTCTGTTTGGTATCTTTCATCAAATATAGGTTTTTAATGTAGTTCTAAATAATCATGCCATATACTTCATTATTCTGTTGCTTTTAATTATTATAATTATAATATGAGGTGAATCACAGATAGGTTTGTTACTGATAGGATATCAGCTTTTCATCTGCTTATTTTACTGTATTTAAAACAATAAATTTATCTTTATATTAATTTATAAATTAAAATAATTGTGTAATTTGTTACATCCAAGGATCAGGAGGTTGGGATGTGGTTTTAATTGAAATCTATTACAGAGTAATGGCAGAGAACAGTAAGCACTAATATGGTGTAAGCATTGATATGGTTTTTACCAGGTCTTTAACTATCAACCTTCTATACAAGCATACAAGAAGGCTAACAGTAACCAATTGTACCTCTTGACACACAAATTAAATTTACTATTCATGTACAAAATTGAGATACCAGTGATGAAGGAAGTACACAATAATAACAAAAGATCTTCTGGAATTATAAGTCAGTGAATTTAAACAGTTAGTTAAAAATATTTGTTAAGACTAAAGCGTATTTTTATGCAGATAATAGTTTTAGTCATTTATAATTTAGTTACTGAAATAAAATATTCTACATAATTATCATTATGACATGAATGAATCACTATTGAAATACAGTTGACTTGTTATTCTAAAAATAATTATTAACATTGCATTTTACTTCAATTAATTATTTAAATAACTTAACTTATTTAAAGTAAATGTTAAATTACAGCTGTAAAAATCTTAATTTATTTAAATGAAAATTAAAAAAAAAAAAAAAAACATAAAATAAACATTTTGCTATTTTATAAAATAGCATATAATAATTTCTTTTGCTATAATGCTATTTTATGAAATTATGTTATATAAATATATATTAAAGAGATGATAAATTTTGTATTAAAAATAAAATGCCAAAGAAAATTGCATGTAACATCATTATTTTATTTGTTTTGAAAACTATTCTTATACATTTATTTGATTGTTTTAATGTCATAAAACTTTTGTTTGTTAAATTATTCATCTAAATAACTATTTATAAAGTAACGTGTATAAATTTTATTGTGCTATTAATTAGATCATTAGAGTTCTATCTTAATTTTTAAAACAGCTTTCCAGGTTTCCAGGTATATATATATATATATATGTATATATATATATATATATATATATATATATCTATATATATATATGTATTAACTTAGTAAAATCAATACTTTTCTTGTTATTGTATTTGTCCATATTTACCCCTGTACCTAGTATATCAAAGACAAAAGTATAAGACAGTTTTCCGCCAACAGTACAGCATTCAATAATGCCTCTTAACTTATGCTTATTTTTTTACATTTTAAGAGCACTTTTGAGGTTTTCTCATCGTCAGTTAATAAAACCGTTTTAAAATCACACATTAAACTCAAAAACATTAAAATTGTCACATATTATAAGAATATGTAGTCAAAAAATAAAAATAAAATATTTCATGTGTATAAAATACTGTATGTGTGGGGCCAGCCACACATACAGTAGTGTCCTAACATTATTTCAAATTTTATTTAATGAATTATATGAATTTGCTGTTATCTATGGCAGTTTTGATAAGAAAGTCATCATCAAACTCTGTCTGTATATTAATCAAGTTAAACTTTTGTCTATACTTGTATATATAATATTTTTCTAAATTATTTAATTTTTTATTCTTATTATCACATTCTTTTACAATTTCTATTATTTTTAAATTTGTAGTTGGTGATTGAATGTTTATTGATTATTAAATGGTCTGCAAGATTGGAGAAACCTAATTTATTGTTTTTATAAGATCTAAAGTGTTCTGCAAACCTTGCCCTAAATGATATACTAGCTTTCCCAATATAAATTTTGTTACAAACATTGTGTGTTATTTTATAGATACCAGACAAATTATTAGGATCATTATCATTATTATGAATTTTCAAATGTTTTATTACATGATTGTATGGTCTATATGCAGGTTTATATTTTTTATCATTATAAACATTAACCAAGTTTTCAATAATGTTGTTAGTATAGGAGTATTTTACATAAATATTTTGATCACCACATTTATTATTTATAGGTATCAATGTTGTGTATTATTAGATTTCAGTTTCTGTTTTTTTATCATATTATCAGTTAATGATGTGTTATATTCATCTTTTACCGCAATACATTTTATAATATCTACTTCTGCATCTAGTTTTTCTTTATTATTCTGTGTGTAATGTATCGCTCTATTTAACATGTTTGTAAATATATTATATATATCACATATAATATGTATATTATATTATTAAATTAAACCTTTTGCCTCCAAACTTACTGGTCTTCCTAAAATACATAAACAAGGTAACCCAATGTGTCCATTAATTAATTCCAAATATGCACCTTGCATTCAACTTCATGTAGTGTAAAAGTGTAATTAAGTTGTATAACAATTCTTAAGAATAACAAACATCCCTATTCCAGGCTTATTGAGGAGAGTGAGAAGTGGATTGGTTTTCATTGTCCTTTCATTGAAAAGAATACATGGCATAACAAGCCTGCTTAAGTGTAGGTAAAATTCAGCTTTAAAATCACAAAACATTATATGACTCATCTTCAGATAACGGGAAAATTTTCTTTCAAAGACCATTGGAACTAATTAGTTCCTTCAGTGTAGAAATTATTAACTTGCACTAATGTTAAAAGTGCCTGAGTGAAAAAGGTTTGGAAATATTTTGAATACGTAATAGAATAATATTTTTAATCTATCATGCATTTATCTATTTTTTGATCAAATTTAGAATATTTGTAAATTTCATATCGTTTAATTGTTTTGAGATCTTGATTTTTATGAGTTGTATGTAAATTTATATTTTATGATTAATGTCTTTGGATAGATATCTTATTTCTACAAGATGATTGACAAAAATCTGATTCTGCTGTTGTCTAAACTCCCTATACGTTTTCTTTGTATTTGTGGGTAATGTATATTGAGTATCAATCCTATAGAATTGGTACAATCACTACAGTTCAATTTCTGAACTTTTATGTAATTGGGTATATCAGTTATTTTTTATTTAATCTCTGGATACTGGAGGATATCTGTGTTCTTTAGTGGTTGGGTTTCAATTAACCATTCATCTCAGAAATGGTCTACGTAAGACTCTACAAGGCTACTTCATTTACACTTATACATATCATACTCATTCATCCTCTGAAGTAATCCTGACTGTGAAAAAAGAAAACAGAAAAAGAGACAGAAGAAGAAAAAAGGTATATCAGTTATATTTTGTTAGTTTGTTGTGAGAACTTATGTACAGGTGATCATAACTTATTCAGTCCATTTTAGGTGCTAATAAAAAATAACAAACCAATGTACTTACATGCATGTTTTGTTGTTGAACAAAGCATTTCAAAAGGTTTGTTTGCAACACTTATCACTTCAAGCAAGCTCCACATGAATACCTTTTTTGGCGCATAAAATGTCTAGACGATGTTCAATTTCATGCCACACGTTACGAAGAATATGAAAAGTTATTCCATTAATTACACTTCTGAATCTTATTTTTAGTTCATTGATGATGACAATCTTCATTGTGTAACCCTGTCTGACAAACCCCCAACAAAAAACATTTATGAACAGTAATAACAGATCTGGTTTCATGTAACCACAGAATGTAAATTGCTTTCTCCTGCATGATAATCATTGACAATTCCCCCTTTGTTACATTGTACCAGCATGTTCATTCAAGGTCATCAGTAACTCTAGTACATACATTAATGTTTCAAAAAATCAACATGTGCTACATTGCTTTGTTCATTTTCTATTAACTTCCGAAATGTGCTTAATTTATATTCACTCAGTATTTGTATAGCAACCTAACACTCAGGTTTTCCTATAAAACTGTTTTTTTCTCTAAAAATACATTTTAAACAGTTCAGTTAATTTTTGTTTAATGTAATAAAAAATTGATTACATGAATATTCATTAAACTAGAAAGTAGAGAACAAGAATCATTCTTTAATTTTATTCTTTCTTAAGAAAGAATTAAAGTTCTTTTATTTAAAGAATTAAGTTGTTAATCATTTTATTTTTGTTTCAGAAAAACTACCTTTCAGAGGAGCTTCAAAAAATGAAGTTTAATTTTGAAAAGATGATAGATAGTAAGTTGAGACTTTTTTCTGGTTTTACAATTAAATAAAAATCATTATGATGTTACTTGCTTAACGTGTTCTTAAATGATATCATGATCTTTTTATGCTATTACTAGTTAGTTTGGTTTCTATTTTTTGCTTTAATGATGTACACTGGTAATTAATTACTGATTTTACTTAATGATATATTCTTTATTACGTATTCAGAAACTATTTGGTGCTATTGGCAATTTCTGTCACTTCTGATGTTTTAAGTGGCATTCCTAAGTTCTTTGTTTAATCTTGCAGTAATGATTTATTAAATAACACACATCAATGTATTCTACCTTTGACCAGATAATAATCCAAATTCAATTTATTTATTTACATCATGATCTTGAAAAAGAATTTATTTAAAAAAAAAATTAAATGAATGAAATGTTAATTGAAAAAAATATCAGAATGTTTTGTAGGAATTAAATCTTAGATTATCTGAATAACGTTTCACCTCACTAAGGAAGCCAGCAAGCCACAAACTAGAATAACAAGCCAGCCAGATTTGGAGACATTTTCATTTCACTCTCACATCACTTAAAAATGTTCAACTTTTATTCTGAACTTTTATTCTAGTTCAGAATGAAAATTTATTCTGAACTAATGGATTCAACTTGAATACAGTTAGAATAAAATATCAATATAGCAAGCTTGATAAATACCATGAGATTTATATCCATGTATATAAAACTTGATGATCATTATATAAATACAAAGATACGTTCTGTTGCAATATACAGTATTTTAACTTGGAAGTTTTCCAATTATAATGTAAATAAATTTTTATTGTAATAAAATGCACACACTACTTTATTAAAAAATATATTACAATAAAGTAAGTTGAAATGGATATCCTTGTATATTTAGACTGTAAGGTAAAAGAGAAAAAAACTTTGATTCTTTAGGCTCCTACCATGCCTTTGCGTCCCAGTGCTACGGTCCTGTGTGGACCCCCTGTGTGGGGGGGACCCATGTCCTGTGTGGGGCCCCTGACTCCATCATTTACTACTTCTAATGCTATAACCTACTTATTATTTTACTGCATCATTTATCATCTTTTCTTATCTGATTAAATCTTAAATGTGATTAGATTCTCACTAAATATAAAATAATTTTGATTAGTTCATCTCATTGATACTTTTTTATTGAAGTAAAAAAATTTGTTAATACATTATTAATACTATTAATACATTATTATGCAATTTGAATACATAATATCAAATTAAAAATCATTATTTCTTCATTCCAACATTTATTTCTTCATTACTAGGGTATTGCAATAATTAAAAAGTCTCACCCTGTTTTCCTTACTAATTTTGTTAATTTTGCTCTTTTCAATTTTCCAAATTCTATCCATCCCAGTTTCACTCTACTTCACTTTCTCCTGTATTCCTCCTCTTTTAATACACATTCTTTGACATAGGTAGATATAATCTTGTGCTTTACCAATAGCTTTATCATCCTCCCCCTCATTTTCCATTTAGTTTTCTGCAGATTCATCTGGAGTCCTATTTCCTGTGATGCCCTGTGTAAGTCCTCAATTATTTCCATTAATTCTTCCTTTCTGTTATCTGTTATCAAATATCATCTGCAAATCTTAGGTGAATCAGTCTTGAATTGAGCCTTATAAAATTTTTGAGAAGAATGATCCTGAGGAAAAAAAATGAGAGATGGTATTTCTTTCATTAAATGAAGAAAATATTAATTTTCTTAATGATAGTGAGACTATTTCTGAATTTTGTTGAGGAATAGGGGAATCATGTTTATAAGAAAATTCTTAAATGTAGTATATCTGAATAAATTACAACATAGTATAACTCTACTCTTTGTCTAAAAAAGATGAGTTTTATTTTTCTGAATTGTAATATTTCTAATAAATAACAATTAAGAAGCTACTTAATCTTTAAATGCATGGAATTGCATTCTAAAAAACAAGTCCAAATATTTAGACAGAGACTCATTTTTAAAATTCTGTATTTAATGAAAGATTCATCCCATTTCAACATACTGATCAAATTTGTTAAAAAAAAAAAACAAAAAAAAACTGTATAATATTGGTAATAAATAATTTGTTTTTCTTTTACAGATAATGAAAATAGTATAAAATGCTCATGTCAAACAAGTAGTAATACAGTAAATGCTGAAGTAAAAAAGACTGAATGCGAGATTTGTTTAGAGCCTTTAATAATTAAAGCTGTTTATTCGTGCAATTCTTGCCATAATGTATTGTGTGTAGCTTGTGTAAGAAAGGTGAACTGCTGTCCTTTCTGTCGTGCACCAGGAAAGTTTGCTCAAAGGAATTTTGCGTTAGAAAGATTTCTTTCTACTTTGACTCTACCGTGCAAAAACCAAAGGTATATTTTCTGTGTTTAAACAAGATTGATGAATAATATTACATTCTATAATTTACAATTTTATAAATATTAATAAGCTTACAATTTGTGAGGTTACTAATGTGAACTATTTATTAAAAATATGAACTCAATTAATGTACAAACTATCTTTTTTCTTCAGTTTTTAAGTCTTAGTAATTATTGACTATATTTATTAACAAATCAATTACAGTATTATAATATCATTATTGATACTGTCATCACCGTATTACCACTGATTAGGAATTAAGTGAATTATAAAATTGTGTAGTGTTTTTTTCCAAGGATGATGTTAGTCTTTGATACCTCTAGCCATTTGTCACAGCTGATTTTTCAGTAGAGTATTTTAGAGTATAGATAACACAATAACTGAATGAGACAAAATAAAATTGTTTTGAGGAATACTTTGCTGGGTTTACATTTTTTTGTAGAAATGTTATATTATCAGTTTTTTAATCAGTTACTCTTGGCTTTAAGTTAATGTTTTATTTCAGTAGGAAACCATGCATCTAGATTCTACTGGTTTCTTTGAACTGTGATTTATCACTATTTAGAGTATCACTAAGACAAGTTCAGGAATACTCTTGACTGATAAAATAATGAGATCAACTAAGTGTGACTGATTGTACCTTTATAATCCTCTATTCCCTAATCAGGTAAAAATGACTAATTTAAATTAAATATAGCTTCTAAATTGGCAAGGTTTTTTTATTATATCTGGTATTGGCTTCTATTGGATTATTACCCACTTAACTCCAACAGCAAGCAACAATTTACTGTTTCTTATAGTAGAAATGATGCAAAACTATTAGCAGTGTAATTTATTATCTTGTCCAGGACATCCCAAGTGTTGAGGGTTAAGAGCCTGGTTTGATAGCGTGAGAAAAGTTCTTTTGTAGCATTAGAGTAATGTGGATTTTGACAAGGCAATCTTCCACTAATCTAACTGCCTTTGAAGTAGCCCTGTAGAATGCTTTTGTTCATTGTCAACATCTTGTTCTTTTTGGAGAAGACATCTAATTTAGTTTGGAGATGAAGTTTATTACCTTGAAGAAGTGGGAAGTAAATGGCTGTGTATGTTAAGCATTGTAGTAAGATTCATCGATAATCAGATTTATGCATTCGAATTGGAGTACCATTTTTCAGATTATCTACCTAAGAGAATTGTGCATTTCAAAGTACTGATTATCTGTTACATGAAACAAATATAGTAATAAATGAATTAGAAAATATAGAAAAAGATCCATCGTGTGTTCATTGCATGTTCATAATTTTGTAATTATACACCATTATGCTGCATAACGGCTGCTGAGTATTTATTAAAAAATTCAATTTTTCTTTAGAAAACTGGGATTAATCTATTTGGTTTAAATTTTCAGTTCCAAATCAATAGTGTGCATATTTTTCTTGTTTATCATGAAATAATTTATTTCAAATTATTGTTGACACAGTAAGAACACAAAATTTGTTTTAAAAACTGTTTTTTAGGTGCAGAGAAGATAAAAAATAACAGAATCTTTTTAATTTTTAGTTATTAAAGATTATATAGAATGAGAAGTTGTAAATTTTCTTTACTGGTAGACATTTTGTGTTTTGAGACTTTACATTTTGTGTTTTGTGAGTAAGAACTTTCAATATTCTATCGATCTTTAAAAATAAAAGATACAAAGAATTCTGTTATATTGTATTTTCTTTGCATTTCAAAAACAGTATTTTTTTAAAACAAATTTAAATTCTGTTCGATTCTTTCTACTTTTTATCCTACTTTTCCTGTAATGATTATATTAGAATATAACATACATTTAGATCTCATCTGATATCTTTACTTCACACTGTGTCTGGTGTTATTAGTCTTGTAATTTTTGAAAGGTTATTTCAATAGCCAGGACAGCATTTAAATCTTATATTTTGTTAAATTGTTTAATAGCCAAACTTCATATCATTACAAAACTGTAGATATTACAACAATAATTTTTTATAACTTTTGAGAACTCTAATGTATTATTTGTACTATAATACCTTTAATCATAATATAAAATTGAATGAATAATGAATAAATAAAAAATAGCTTACTTTTAAATTACTGAAACTGTTCTTCCAAAGGCCTTTTGAAGCTAATTATCAATGAAAAAGGTGTTGGATAATTGGCTCTGAAAGACCTTTCGAAGATCAAGTTCCATTAATTTGAAAAAGAGTTGTTTACAATTGATTTTAAAATGTTATCACATTTCATAATAATGCTCACCAAATTATTTGAATGAATTTACTTGTGCCAAGGCTGCATTAGTCAAGACAGTGTTTGATCTGATTGGGTTTCCCCTTGAAAAGCCAAGGGAATTAGTTTTCTGTAAAGAAATAATCTTCAGTATTAATAATTATCAGATAACCTGTACAAGTCGAAAAAGATTATCCTTATACATGGATATATATATATATACGCACAGGCAACAAACAGACATTTTTCTCTTTCTTCATATCTCAGTTTGTATATCATTGATAAAAGCTTATGGACTGTTTCTTTGTTTTAGGGAGTAAGTTTCTGGAAAAAAATTTCTTAGCTGAACTCTAAATCACTAAAGAAAACCTGCCAACTTTTAATATTCTGGGGTGTCATGATGATAATTAAATATGTAGTCAGTAAAAAAGTAAAGAATTTAACAGATTATATTATATTGTAAGATAATATGAATGTATATTTATTTTTCTAGATATGGATGCAATGAGAGTGTGGATGTAAATACAAGAGAAGAACATGAAAAATTCTGTCATTATGCTCCTATAGTTTGCCCTTATTACTATGTCTGTTCTTGGTCAGGTGATGGAATAGCTTTCCGAAAACATTTATTAGATTATCATTCTATGTCATTACATACTAAGAGTAGAGCAAGAGTGAAAATAAAAAATTTATGGTCATCAGTCAAAATTACAAAAAATAGAAAGAAAACCTATACAACGATTTTGAATTCTCACAACATTATTTTTGTTTGTAAAGTTTCATTGTTTAAAGACCTCTTTCATTTTAAATTCTTACAAACAAAAAGTAATGATGAAGGAAGTTCACAAAAGGTTTTTGGTGTTTATCTTGAAATCTGTGGTTCAGTTCGCAGTATTAAAGGAATAATACCATTTTTTAATAAAAATCAAACAGAAGAAATAGAAGTTTCACCACATTTTGTTGTATCACAAGAAGATCTTTCTGATGATGTCAATATTTATATAAGCATTAAGTGTTTAGATGAAGATGTAATTTAGTGTTAAGTAATTATTTTTAAAAAAACTTGGAATACTTAATACATGTTCACAACTTTTCAGAAGCTTTTTTTTTATTACTTATTGATGATTACATGGGCTTCAGTTTAACATTAAGGACAAATATCTATTTAATTACATTAAGTGATTTATAAATAATTGAAGAAAAAATAACTTCTATTAGTTTTATGTATTATGATGAATTAAGTCTTAGTTTATACCACTCACAGCAATGAAAATTACATTGCTGTTATCAATATTTTACTTGTAAGTCTATAGTTAAAGTTGAAAAAGAAAACTAATAAAAAAAAACACATTTTCATTACAAAGGAAATTATTTGAAATATAGTTGAGTATGTTTAATATGTGAATATTTATTTATTTTTTAAATGAATGACCTTTATCTTGAATCTTATTTTAACTAAAATAATGAACTTATTTTTCCTCAAGTTCTAAAAGGAAAATAATCAATATGATACAAGGTTTTGACTGCTGTATAGGAAAATACCTGCTTGATTTCAGATCTTTTCCACTGAGATTTGTTTCCCATTGATTTTTTTCACTTAAAATAATATGGTTTTTATAAAAATAAAAATTATTTAATTAAAATCTGTCTGAAAATCAATGTTTACATTTTTATCATGAAACAAAATTGTTTTGATGCTATACTGGAAAGAAGCCAAAATTATGGCTGCTTAAATTTGTTTATTGAGTGTGGAAATCTACTGTTTACAAAAATAAAAGTTTATTTAAAGATGTTTTACTGCTTTGTAAAATTTGATGCATAATTATTATGACTACTCTTTAATGTCTCAGGATGATACATATGGAAAATTAATAGTTACCAGTGTGTGATGGAAGTGCTACCATGTCTGTTACAGTTGCAGACAGCCTGACATGAATTACAAGTCACTTCCAAAAACGACATAACTATCTCTAAGAATAATAGCATCATAATTATAAGAATCTAAATTTATTTTGAACTCTATTAGCTTATGATTAATGATTGGTTCATAAATAAAGTATGAAGCATCATTAACTCTAGGTTTTTAAAACCTTTTTTGATATACTTTATCCCTACTGCAGCAAGTACTGAAAGATAGCAAGTACCTAATTCCTACTGGAATTACAATATAATGCCCCTTTCTTTTATAATTTAAAATTGTTTAATTTGTTTAGAGGTAATTCCTGTAAAATATAAATAGTATAGAACCTTGTATTTGAGAAATTAGACAGAATACACCACAATTTAATGTCCCCAAGCTTAGATACTAATCTTACAGCAGATATTTCAACTTACTTTTTTTTTGAGGTCACAGTGGACCCACATTAGCCGACTCTGGTTCGTCTTTTCTTTTTCTTGATTGCTTCCCAATACTTCTTCATTCTGTCAGATCTTGATTTTTTCAGTTCTTCTGAACAAACCCTTGTTTTTGTTTTCTTTTCTTTAATTTTAAATCTGGAGTTTGCTTCTTTTAGTATTTTTATATTGTCAACTTTATTTAATAAATCTTCAATTCTGATTTCTAGTTCTTGCATATCTTGTTTAATTTCGGTTATCCAGGTCGGTGTTATGGACATTTTCCAGTATTTCTCGACCAGTTTCCTGACGAGCCTGTTTGGTTCTGTTCTTATTATGTGTCCAAAGAAGGAGATTCTTTTCTTTCTAAAGAAGTCTAGAGCTGGTTCTACATCCTTTTTTCATCCTTTTTGAGTCTCCATTCTCCCCCATCAGTAAGTCATCTTTTATTTATGCATGTTCTTAGAATTCTTCTTTCTATTCTTTGCATCTCTGCTGAGTAGGAAATGTTGGATTTTAGTTTGATGAGTGTTTCACTTCCACATGATATTATAGGTCTGATTACAGTTTTTTGATGTCTGAATTTGATGTTTATTGAGATGCATCTTTTATTATATGTTGTTTTGGTGGTATTTTGTGCATAATTGAGCTTTCTTGATCTTTCTTTCCAGTTTATTTTTTCTTTGAGGTCATGTGTGATATTTTATCCTAAATATTTAAACCATTTAACTAGCTCGACTTTATGTCCATTTACGTGGTTCAATACCAGGGGATTTATGGCTATTATTCTAGTAGCTTCATATGATATTCTTAGACCTATTTTTTCTGCTAGTTCTTCCAATGAAGATACTTGGATTCTAGCTTCTGCGATGTTATTGGCTAGAAACGCTATGTTATCTGCAGATCCTACACAGTTTACTCTGATATGGTTTACATATTTCCTTGCTTCTATTGTTACGTGCGGTGGGCTTTTTTTGTACCACTCTCTCATTACATATTCTAGGGTGCAGTTGAAGAGCAGTGGGGATAGTCCATCTCCTTGTCTTAATTTTAAACTCCTTGTCTTAAACCTGTTTTGATTAGGTATGGTTCTGATATTTCTCCTCTAAATTTTATTTTAGAGTATGTGTCATTTTAAATATGTTCTTAAACTTATTTATGTCGTACTTGCATTGTAAATTGAATAGTAAATATTTTCAAGATTTTCGTCATTCCTAATCATGGAAGGTCAGTCAGATCTTAGTCGGCTTTCAAGTGGTATTTATCCTCATTTGTAACAAGAAAACCATACATATTACTTAAATATTTTTCTTTAAAAATATTTTTAACTATTACTTCTGTTTCACAGCCGTTTTCCCCTAACAGGGAAAAAAATAATACAGACTCTGTTTTTATGATCACTCAACAAAAATTGCAGAACAAACATCAAGCAAAACCAGTTTTTAAACTCGCTACATTTAACGACAGAATTCGCAACTTAGTTTAGACTGCACTACAGGTACAGATTCCGGTTATTTTCAGGCACCCCTCGAATAAGCATTTAGATACGATTCCCTACAAAAATTCCTTTATTTGCTACCTAAAGTAATAGCGGTATAGTAAAATTGTCTATTTAACAGGTCTGTTTAACATCGAGTACAATGATTACGATCTAAATAGATTGAATTCAAACTTTTAACTAAAAATGTACACGCGTCAGTCAATTCATGGTTATTTCTGACCGAGCTTGAATTTTTTAGCGTAAAAAAATGGTACTAAATGTGAGATGATACTATAAAATTAGACACAGTTTTAGCTTTACTGCTCCTAAAATAACGCAATAATCTGGATAAATTTGTAAGTTTACAAAAGAAGGTCGATTAAAGAAACATTGGTTTGGCCTTGCGGCTTTTGAATTTTAAATGAATATTTTCCTACATTACTTAATAAACAAGGGCGGATATTGAGATTTATATTTATGCGCGCGCACACACACACACAGAGAGAGAATATTATTGTTATTTATTTTACACATGTGTACAAATTTGTTATAACTGGATATTTATTATCTAAATTTACTACTTAGACATAAAAAATTAGCTATATATATATTTTTTTTAAAGAAAAACATTTATATTATCAATGAAACAAATATATCACATATTAAACATATATACAACACAGAGTTTCTCAACCTGTGGGCGTGCCTCCCTAGGGAGGCGTGATAACTCTAAATAGGAGGCATGAGAATATCAAAAAGAAAAAACATATTATTAAAAAAAATGTATTAATTTACTCAAAAAATTAATTTATTAATTTTACTGAAAGGAAAACAAAACAAAATACATTTTGACATAATAAATAATAAAATACACATTTACACTGATATAATACATTTATAATAAATTATATCAGTACTGTACAATGTATTTAATAATTAACTTATCATACTAAATAAAAAAACAAGTTTAATTATTATTAGTAACTCCCTTGGGCCTGTCTTGCAGAGCGAAGTTTTTCAAGGGAAGGTTTATCTTTTTCTATATTTAGCTGAGATCTATACTTTGTCTTCAAAGCAGCCACTATAGATTTAGATTTCTTCTTCACCAGTCGAGAGCTCTTCTGGAATATTATGAAATGGATCCCTATCCCGCTTGATGCTTTTTGAAATTCTTTGCCAGCATGGCTAAATTATTTTCAATGGCTACAAAAACAACTTTCACATGTTGCTCTTCAGCCTTGTAAGTTTCAACACATTTATCCACATTTCTAGGTATTTTGCTTTAAATTTCTACCCCACAATTCCAGTATTCTACAAAAAGCATTAACTTTATCACTCATATCCAATATATGTGTATTTACTCCTTGGAGTTGATGAATGTACTGTACTCATATCCCTTTACAAAGTGCAGAAAAGATTCTTGATTGTAGGTGTTTCATTTTTATTTAATTTACTACGGCTACAACCATATTTAGCAAAACATTCAGAACAGGACTCATTTCTTTGGAAGCCAGAGCTTCTTTGTGGATCATGCAATGTGACCAGACACAATGTGGAGATTTTTGTTTCACAACTGCTTGTATACTTTGGAATTTTCCAGACATTGAATGAGCACCATCGGTGTATATTCGGACACTTCCACTCTATGTTTACCATGTTTATAAAATCATTTAAGATAGCAAATAATGCAAGTGCTGTTGCTTTGAGTTCTATTGGTTTGCAGAAAAGTAGTTCTACTGCTGACATACCATCACAAAATCGATATGAAATGTGTATCTTTATTGCTATCTGTTGCCTCATCAAGTGAATTGAAAACAAAAGATCCCTGGTCCCATAACTATATGGGCATGTGCATGAAACCATTACAAACACTGCAGTTCCTTGTTTGTTTATTTTTTAATTTGATTGAGTAGTTAATGAATCATTAGAAAAAATTAAAGTGTTTTCATCCTTACTTTTTGTACATATATATGTTTAAATTTTATTATCCTAAAAACGATATTATTTAAAGTATGCAATAAATTACTTGTAAAGAACTACATAAAAGGTAAATGTGAATTAGAATTTTAAAGCCTTTATGTTAACCGGAAGTAGAGAAAAAGATAATTTATGCAAACTGTTATTTTATCCTCAAGTTACAGGCTAGAAGAATTTAGCTGTTATGAAGGGCTGTATTTTATGATGCGCATTACTAACCCTTAATCATATCTAACTGGACTGTGCCGTTGTCATTTCTGTTTTGTCTTTTGTCACAAGGATGTGTATATTTTTATGGGGTTAGATGTGTGTGTGGATGTTTTTTCTTTTGAATACTCACTGTCTGCAATTTATTCAACTATTTTTTATACTGAAAATGTGTAGATATCTTCCGAATAAATACACATACACATATGTGCTGAAACACATGAAAAATGAATACATTTAATTTATATTTTAAAAATTATTTGATATTATTAATCATCTGCTTAAAATCTTTTATTAATCATATCCTCAAAATCTTAAGTCTTTATATTCAGAACTAATTTTTTTATTGTTAGCATTCTAAATACATTGCCTTGGAAAAGATTTTATTCTGTTATTGGACATGACAAATTGCTGTTGGTAATTGAGTTTGTGAGGTGATATGATACAATATAATTTTTAATAATATAAAAAAAAGTAATTCGGCATTCATGAGACTTATATTGTGGACGACAGTAAGTAAGCTGTATGATGAATATGATGTATGAATATTAAGTGTGTCACCTTTCTTGTTCTTATTTCTTAGGTTAATCCTCTGAGCTCTGAATTAAATTCTGTCATTACTTTGACTTTCAGAGAAAAATCATCAGTTCTAATTCATATGTGCCAATATACCGTTACTCTTTTTTACTTATTTTGGCAAGATAGTTCATCTCTAATTTGCAGACATATCATATTTATGATTTAAAAAAAAAAAAAATTTATTAAAAGTTCTACTAAACAAGACTAGGGAACAGTGTGGGTGGGAAGTGTTACCACACATACAGTCTGTTATAGATCCCAAACAGCATCTGTAATTCAACAATTACACTATTATTAAAAACTGCTAAATAACGTGGATAATAATAAATAACTAATGACAATTCTAAATGCATATTCTATTGTAAAGTTTATTCTTGCTTTTCCAAACTCATTACTATAAATTTTTTATGGTAATTGATAAATTACTTGTTTAGTAAATAATTTACTTTGTTACAACCTTATAATGTGATATTCATAAAATAATCAAAGTAAGTAAAGTTTGTCCTCAAACTTGATCAGAATAAAATCAGCCAGTAAACTCTTATTTATTCTAGCTACAGCTGTTTTGAAAAATAAGAAGCAAATGAAGGTGTATGCTATTTTTTATTTTAATTTACATTTTATCTTTTTCCCATCTTTTTTTAACCTTCTGGATCACCGTTAGGTATTGGCTTCAGAGGATGAGATGAATGACAATTTTTGTAGCATGTGAAAATGCCATGCCTGACCGGGATTCGAACCCGGGACCTCCGGATGAAAGGCCGAGACGCTACTACTACTACTACTACTACTACTACACTACTCCAGGGAGGCTGGCATGTTTTTCCTATCTACATATCTTCTTCAGAAGTTATGTAGATTTTTCATTTCTTATTTGGATAAATCTACATCCTCTTTAATTGAATGAAACATACCTGTGCAAGGGCAACTGAAGCTTTAACTGAATCTCTATAGCTTTAATGTAGAAAAGACTTTCTCTCTATACACCAGTCATCTAGAATTAGATGTGGTACAATGGTGCAGATGCTAACTCTTACAATCAGTTATATTTTAATGCTAAGTTCACCTCGATAATGCCTCTTAAGCACCACTTGTGTGGTCAGGTTTTTATAAATAATTCATTCTAGCCCAGCAATCCAGGGATGTTACAAGCTGGAGAAATTCTTATATTATTGATCGGTTCCTTTGGACCCCAATTCAACAAATCTGTATTTCATTCAAAATATCAATCATTATTTATCAATTGTTGTATCTTCCATTCCCCTCAGTGAATTCAGTTTTCACACAAACGACAGATCTGCTTTATATGAGACTAGATAAAAGAGGTTATTTTGGCCTTGGTTTAAACTTTAAATAGGTTTTGGCCTCGATTAGTCTAGATTCATAAAAATAAAAATTAATTATCATTCTTTTAAGGGTCAAGTCACAACTTGTGAAAAGCCCAGAAAATGAAATATAGAATTTAATATAGTATTATAGAATTTATTCATGGATAACTCAAACATATATACAGTAAAATGGATTCTTTATAAATTGTAGAAGTGCAGGTATATTAATGTATGTAATATTTTCATATGTAGAAATTATTGATATCAGTCAGCTCAGAAATGAATTTCTCATTTTTATTTATCGATAAGTTTAATTTGACAACTTTATTAATTTTAGGAGTACTATTAATTACTATTAAATTTTAATTTATCATCTGTATTTTATCCATTTAATCATGTCCCTTAACAGAAGTTTCCTCAACTCTATAATTATTTTATTTGTATAAAATATGAGTATATAAATGTGCAAATTAATTAATTATAGTATAAATCTGAATGTATGAATAATGATGAT
Organism: Lycorma delicatula; assembly: GCF_047948215.1. Lineage (NCBI taxonomy): Eukaryota > Metazoa > Arthropoda > Insecta > Hemiptera > Fulgoridae > Lycorma > Lycorma delicatula. The sequence goes on along the minus strand of NC_134456.1, from coordinate 21,845,050 downwards.
GATGTGTGGTATTCAACTGTTTACCTATCAGTTAATCTAGCTAGGTTGTTCTAATATAAAATATAATAATTTTTAATATTATATGTTGTTTATAATAATATGAGTAAATATTTTACGTTAGATTTTTATATTGTTTTTGTTTTTAAATATAAAAATTAACATCAGTGATAATGCATGGAATGTTTTAAAAGTTTTTAAAATTGTAAAACACAATTGAACATTTTAAAAGATTAAAAAAAGAATTAAATGTAGGTATTTATTAATTTTATTTTTTAAAGAATTTTTGTCCTCCAAAGGTATTAAAAATGTTATATCATTTACTAAATGGTTAATTTAACTAGATTAAATTAATCTAGTTAAGATTAATAGTGTCCCATGTCGGGGAGGAGGAGCATATTTTGCAAATGTAAAACCAGTATTGCTCAGAAAGATTCAAATCAAAATCGACTGGCAAAATGTTTTCTTCTTTTTAAGAATTTTAATATTTTGTCCTTTAGTTATTTATATGTTTATAAAGTTTTCTTTAAGGATCTTATTTAATTGAAATATGAATAACCATAAGCGTGTCCAGGATTTTTTCGAGTGGGTGCCGAGGCCGCCTGCGAACGCCACCCCCTCATAAATTTAGTCTTTAATGACGCGTCTGACACGAAGCAAGCTGTCAAATAGATATAAAGTAAGATTTAAAATAAATTATTTATCTATAAATGTATTTATACTTTTACTAATAAATTTTTAAAAATATAATATAAAAGCTTGATTGTCGGTGAGGGCCAGTCGGCAAATTTTGTGTCAAATATCTGTAGTCGTTTTAAAATGCGAAGAAAACCCTTTTGAAAATAGCTCTCATTACCTGTGATTACTGCATTTTATAGTTTCAGTAAAAATAATATCCTACTTCTTTAAATAAATTAAAATATGGTTCAACTACCTAAATGTTGGCAAAAGATTCTTGGCACAGTCATCTCGGAAAGTTTCGCAGCTAAGACCTTAAAAATTCTTTCCTTTACTATTGTTGAAAATATATTCGTGTCCCATTTTCATCACTCGTTCTTATGTCTTATCTAAGAGCAATAGAGAAGTACCCAGTACCTAATTTCGGCGCCCCTCTGAGAACGCCTGTGGATGCCACGGTACCCACTGTGGACACGCCTATGTTAATAACGCAGAAAATATAAAAAAAATCATACTGCCTAGAACAAGACTTGAATTTTATAAATGTTTCTACATCTTTTTAGAACTAAAAATGTTCAACTTACTACTCGAAGAAATCAAGAAATATACGAACAAAAACTAAATTTAGTGCAAAATTATTCTCTTGGCTTTTTGACGTAGATAATATAGAGAAATTGTTGTTCAGTTAATAGAATGCAATGTTCGAAGGAAATTATCGTAAAATAAGAAAATAGAATGATTGAATTGTATAGTATAAAGGATGCTGACGGCAAAGATTAATTAATTATTTTAATTTATAATTTTTTTGTTATTTTTAATTTTGACGGTAATTCCCTTTTTTTCCTGTTTAGCCTCCGGGAATTCCGGTTCAGGTACTTCAGAGGATGAATGACTATGATATGTATAAGTGTAAATGAAGTATAGTCTTGTACAGTTTCAGTTCGACCATTCCTGAGATGTGGTTAATTGAAATCCCAACCACCAAAGAACACCGGTATCCACCAAAGAACACCAGTAGTATTCAAATCCGTATAACAGTAACTGACTTAACTAGGACTTGAACTTGATGGTAATTCCCATCGGAATATTCTATACAGGATACCTACTTCTCATACCAAGTGATTTTTTTATATGGATATATAAGTAGTTTAAGTTTGTAATGTGTTTCTGAGATACTGTGCTATTATTTTTTATTTTCCTAATGTGAACGTTGCAATTTTTTCAACTAAAGAACAATAAGAAACCCCCCTGGGGCCCAATGAAATGAGGTATGTCATAAATGAGGTTGTGGTCTTATATAGATTCAGGCCAACTATTCCTGGGTCGTATGGTTAATTGAACCCCAATCATTAAATTTCACCTGTATTAACCATCCAATATTCAAATCTGTATAAAAACAAATAACTTTTACTAGAATTTGAACTTCAGAACCTTCGGCTTTGAAAATCAGCTGTTAAACAACTGATTTGCAACAAGTTAACCACTAGACCGGCCCGATGGACTATATATATTACGTAAAAAAATTTGAGAAATAAATTTTGATTATTTAATACGAAAGATAATTATAATAATCATCTAGAAAATTTGAATTACTGGTTTATGGTACAAGAAAAAAATTACAAAAAATAAAAATATTTTCGCTCGTTTCAGATCAGAAAACACAAATATTTTTGCGTTGCACGGTGTATTAGTTTGGACTACAAGAAAGAACATTATTATGCTTCAAATTTGTTTTAATAAATTACTTAGAGATTTTTTCAATTTCTTAGAGAAAATTAAATTGAAAGATTTTCTTTCACGTTAACTTTAAAACTAAATATTATTCTATTGATAAGTTTTTAAATATTAATTATTAATTAGATAAACTTGAATTATTGCATATTTCCTTTAAATGTTCTTAAATATTTTTACGCTTATAAAATTTTTATTTTATTACGCGTCGATTATATTTATTTATTATCTTCTACAACTATTATTTTGTAAAAAAAAATATTTTTTATACATTAGCATGGACTATAACAACTTGTTTTTTTTCTGTTTACAATTTTGTATTTTTTAATGTTGCTGTGATGAAAGGTTTTCCATGGGTTCCCCTATTTTTTCCACCTAAATGAGCAATTCTTTTTTGTTAAACATGAAATGTGAAGACACCTATTTTACCAAATTTGTAGTGTTTATAATAGTGTTATTATATGAATAAAGTATTTATTTATTTGTTGACTTAATTAAAACATTTCATTTTTCTTCATTTATTTTATATTTTTATTAATTGTAAATTATTTTGTTTGATTGAAAATTTATCTAGATTGATTTTAATTTGTGACTATTTTTATGTTATTGCTTCTAAAATAAATACATAATTATTAAGGTGTTTACAATATGTTTTAGTAGGAAAATAAGGGTAAAATATTAAAAAAAAAAATTAATTTAATATTTGATCGAAATAATTGCTAAGCATTTTATTATTAGGCTATTGAGAAATCGTAGGACTCGATGAACAAACTTTCTCAATATACTTAAAAAAAGTTTTTTAACATCCTGAGTTTAGAATCCCAACTTTTCTTCATTTTCTATTGATTTTTCCCAAACAATCTTTTTTAAAGGAAGAAAAAACTACACTTTATTTAAAATATAAAACAAACCGTTGGAATAAATATTTTTAAATTATCAAAACGGTAGTAATGTTTTACAAACTAATGTTTTGTATTATATTCCTTTTAGGTAGCATTAATTACCTTCATAATAGACTACCAGTTCAATTACTTTTAAGAAAAAACTATTCTAGTACAGGTTTTTTTTAATAACGATTTTGGACATGTTTCCAAGCGTACTTTTAACGAGAAAAATGAGATTGATTAAATGATAAACAAAAAAATTGTAGACTCTTGACGGGAATTGAACTGAATCGACCAATCTAGAAGCTAGGAAGATAATTATTACACTATTTTCCCTGTCAAATATTATTATATTAATAATTAAAAGAAATGATTATTGCACAAGTTCTGGATGTTCCTGAATTATTTTACTATAATATAACTGATAAAAATATTGAATATTATTTCGCTTTGTGGAGCGAAACATAAAAATATGTTTTTTAAGTATTAAAAACAAGGCAAAACATAGGAATGTGTATATATAAGATCAGTAATATTGTAATAAACAGAAGAATATAATCCTAATAAAAAAAGAAATAAAAACTATAACGTAAGAAAAATTTTGGTATAGTCTTAGTAAGAAATCTGAAGAATAAACCACTAAAAAATACTATAATAATACATATATAGATAAATATCTGCACTGAATAGCTTTTCAGTAAAACGATTTAAAAGAAAAAGAGTATGAGTACATTTTTTACGATACTTTAATTATTATTTGGCAAATAATAAAGTTCCCTTGTTACTTTCGGCGAATAAAACTAGAATAACTATATAAAAGGGAAAATTATGGTAATCATGTCAAAAATGGGATATCGGGTTTTTTGTAAATTTTTACGTCCGAGGGTCCCCCTAATTTATCTAGACCAAAAAAACGTATCTATGTATGTATGTATAGCTTGTCCAAGCCGAAGTTGGCACAGATCTGAATAACAGCATAGCTGTGTATCTTGCTGCCTAACGAGCACGGGTTTATAATACTACTCGATTTAAGACATTATGTATACGGTACGACTATTGTTTATTTCAATGAAAAAATTCACGTCTTGTATTTATTAGTTACTTATTTCATCCTGAATTTATAAATTATTAAATTAATTATTTTATTTCTTTATTAGATACTGAAATAGATATGTTATGCAATATTATGCAGACTAATCGGCTGTTACTAATTAGTGTTTAGCTCTAAATGTATTTATTTATAGTTTTGTAAATGTGTAAAATATCCAAGCCAAACACGCACAAGATTGATGTCTACCGTTTATGCTACGCTCTTCGCCTTTCGTTCTGGGAGTGGCGAACAACCGTACGCTAGCCTAGGCTATGTCATACAAAACAAAAATTTCTTTATTTAGGTTTGTGTAAATAGTAACCGAACGAGTGTCATTCTAAACATTCAAATGAAACATTAAATCTCTATTTATACAAACCGTTCCTGATTCATTCCGAGACTAACTTGTTTTTGTAAATGATTCCGTTCTAATTTATACTGTATTTGCAGTTAAAAACTTGTCCAGTTGTTTGTATCCATAGAGTAAGGTTATCGTCCGATTATAGCGTTCTTTGAGTTCCAATTCCTGAAAGCAGTTAAGTGAAATTTTAAGTAATTTATTCGCTTTTAATTAGTAAATTTTTGTCGGCTCTATTCTTATGGTAGAGAATTGATTTTATTATTTTGCATATTATCTAATTAACGTACATATTGTCTAATTTACGTAGAAAAGACATTCACAGCCCAGGAAAAGACATTAACACAACGTTTTTAATTACATGGCAGGGAAGCTGCGGTTGAAATGTTTGTAAGTGACCCCAAAAATGTTGTAGAACATGTTGCGTGTGTACAGAATTCTCAAAAAGAACAGTTTAACGAATTATTGGTGAAATAGCTTCGGAAAAAATTCAGTTCTCGTAAAGCAATAAAACGCAAAAATTATTGCGTAAAGAGTGGGGGTGTTGCACCCTCACTCTTTAGGTCATCCATCTCGCTTATGAAAAAATTGGCAAAAATATAAAATTTTTAATTTGAAGCTGACTTTCACATAATCTTACACATCACCATCAAAGCTTGTTTTTCAAATCTATTCTGAGATATTATCCTAAAATTATATTTACCTTTTAGTGCGTTTAATTTAAGAGTGGTGTTTTAAAAATCTTTTTTACATATTTTTTATTTTCTACTTTTTAGTCTTCATAAGTTTATACTTTACAGCTGCATCAACGCACAGGTTTGTGCGTATTTAACGAAAGATCAGATGGGTACGTTTTACGGTGGGTGAGTGCAATCAAAACATAGGGCTAAACTATTTAATTTCCGGATAACCAAGACCCGCACGATCAAGAGTGTACCCGATGCGTTAAACAGTTAGCGTTCGACCTGCAAATACATACGCCGTTTGAGTCGTGAAAATCGGACGAGCGGTTGCTGAGATATTACGGTGGTACTTCATCGCACCCCTTCCCAATTTCCGAATGGTGCCCCGGGGTACTTGAGAATATTGTCATTCGTCGGATACCACTTGGAGCGGGCATCGTGAAAGGTGGTTGAAAATTTTTTCAGAGCGCTAAGACCGATCGTTTTCGAGATATTTGCGATTTTCGTCCGAAAATTCGGATCCGGTTAAAATGTACTAAATTTTCTCAAAACTTCGGTCGCGAATTTTAGATCCAAACTTACCGAAACAGGCTAGGTTATCTTTCACTCAGAAAATTTCTTTCACTAAGAAGTATGCATATAAACGAGGTTGCAAACGTTCAAGGGGCATTTTTTTCACTTAGGGGTATCTTAGCGACTTGAAAATGTTGCTAAAATGTGTTCTCATCAGGAGCAAATCTGTATGAAAAATTTCAGAGCGAATGGATAAGCGGAAGTGCTTCAAAATCTGACTGAAAGGTTCTGTACCATGGATCTCTCATACATAGTTCAAGAGCGAGTTAATATAAGAATGGTTATAAAAAAAAATAAATATATATACTGTATATATACCGTAAAATTTAATATACTGTATATATACCGTAAAATTTATTATACTGTATATATACTGTCTTCCACAAGTAGCACATTATAGCCCACCGCTAGCTAGGTAACTATCGCCTAGATCAGATCTGCGCCAACTCGGCTTGGACAAGCTGTACGTATATGTGCCATACTGCTTTTGGTCTTAATAGAGTGTCCCACGAAACTTTCAGGACATACTCTACTGGTTAGAATAATGAAAAAAATTCGTATAAACATAGCTCTGGAAACGCTTTGTTTTCTAGTTACGGCTAGCGAAAGATTTCGTCCGGATTTTAGTTCTAATAAAAAGAAGCCTTGCTGGTCCCAATTCTTGTGACCCAAATTAAGGAGTAAATTTGATGGTTTCTCAAGAAATTGTGGGAAATAGGATTAAACAAACCCCATAACTGTTACTCCAGTAGTTTTTAGGATATCCAACGTAAAACACAAAATTCGATGTCAAAAAAAAGTTTTTTTTTTAGGTTTGTAACACAATAGCTTTGTTAAATTACTAATAAAAGCGGAAAATTTTGTAACAAAAATTTAATTCTGAGAAAATTAATGTAAATACAGCTAATAAAAAGTAAATACAAACTTTTAAAAATCGGTTTTTTAATTGAAGAAAAACAGACGAAAAATAGACAAAAAATCGTATTATTCTTTCTGTATATAATAAACATTATTGTTAATATAGCAAAACAAAAAAATAAAATAAACGAAATGATAAATGGTTACAGAATAACAAACTTGTTACAGTAATTTTTGGAAATTTCCTCCTTCACAATGTACGCAGCACTTTGCCCGACGTAAAATATTTCCGGTGGCTTTCCGTATCATCTCAGGATCGTTTCGTATAAATTAAATAGCTGTGTTTAGTCAGGTAATTGTGGTGGTCAATCGATTGGTTCGCCGCGTCCAATCCAGTTTAAGAGATTAGCATTCAAGTGATTTCTAGCTACTAAAGAAAAATGTGGCGTCGAAACATCGTGCTGGAAGATCATTTGCAGTCTAGTTTGTAAAGGTACATTCTGTAAAAGAGCCGGAAAATTATTTTGCAGAAAATGAACTTTGCATCTTCCGTAAGGTTTTCATTGAAAAAAAAAATGGTCCCAGAATTTTGTCATAAATAATGCCACACCAAACATTAATATGAATCTATGTTGGAAACTAGTTTCCACCACAGTGCTATGTGGATTGTCTTCTTTCCATAAATGATTATTTTTAGAATTGAAGACTCCGTTTCTCGTAAAAGTGGCTTCATCAGTAAATAAAATTGATTTTTGTTTAACATGGCTCGTTGCTATATTATAGAATTACAATAACTGTATAAACCGATTACCAACAATTATATATGTAAAAAAATTATATATCTCATCCTTGGAATCATATAATTGCTACATTTAATGCATTAATTTATAGAGCAATAAGATATTTAAAATATAATAATATAAATTTAAAAAATGAATAAATAATATTAAATACAACGCTACAACCAATGGATGTAATGAAAATTTAATAAATATATTATATACTAAAATAAAGCACAAAATAGACATAAGATAAAAATAAAGTTAACTAATAATATAAACGGAAATGCATATGCTAAAATCGAATATAATATGAATTATACGAAGTTCAACAAAATTTTTAATCATTCGGATTAAAAACTGGTTACGTGACTAACAATAAAATGTATAAATGATGTAGATCCTTCTAAAATAAAAAAAAAAACCAGTGATAAATTTAACATAGATAAACAAGGTATATGTAATTTAAAATGCGCAGACTGCAATTTAAAATATGTCGGCATGACTAATCGTTCATTTACAATCAGAATCAAAGAGCATATAAATAGTATAAATAAAGGTTACATAGACAAATCGAATTTTGCTAAACACATTCTAAATAAAAAATCATAATTACGACCCAGAAAAGTTTATTAATATACTTGATTATTCTAATAATATATATAAAACTAATATTTTGAAATAATTGGATATATATTTAAATAATATCTGATAAATGAGCAAACAAAATTTAATAACGACATTTTATTCAATAATTGTTGACTTTTAGGTTGGCCCTCCCTCAACTATACATAACAGTTGAGACCATTATACGGACAAGACGTACTACGTTGATCTAATTTTAACATACATGACGATCAATTGTTATACCGAGTGGTCCAATTAAATTGAGACACATCTATATCTCAAAAACTATACATTTTAGGAAAAAATGTTTCTATTAAAGTTGGTTTGATGAATTACTGACACTTAAAATTTTTTTTTAATGTTCTTTATTTAAAATAATTAGAAAAACTTACTCTACATCAATTACAGCAACAAATGTTCGAAGTGGTGGCCTACTTCTACGCATTTTCCACGCGTTTTAAGAACGACCCGTGAACATTTAATAGAGTTTCTCTCTTGGTATCTCTACAGTCGTTCGTTATATGCTTTTTCATGTTTTCAGGGGTAGTTAGTACTTCTAGGTAAACCTTTTTTTTAAGATAACCCCATTAAAAAAAGTCTACTGAAGTAATGTCGGGGAAACGACGCAGGCCAATGAACTGGACCAGCTCAACAATTCCAATGATCTTGTATTCACGGTCCAAAATTACTCTGGTGATAATTGAATAATGAGCAGGACAGCCATCATGATGGAACCACATCGTTATTTTCTTCTCCAAGGGTAGTTCATCAAGCAGTAAAGGTAACTGATTTTCTAGAAAATCTTCGTATTTCTCTCCGTTCAAATTTCCATCGATAAAATAGGGTCCGATTTATGTATAGTATATGATTCCGCAACAAATATTTACAGTCCACGGACATTGATGTTCTATTTCCCTTAGCTACCCTGGATTTTGCACTGCCCAGTAATGTCATATACAGAGTCATTCACGGGAACCGGATGTTTTTAAAATAATCATAAAAAATTGAATATTTACTTTAAAAAAGTTTTATTGGTACTGAAACACTTGTTAAATCAAAGCATTTGTTACTTACTCATGAACGAAAAATTATGTCCGGCAAGTGATGTCCATTTTGGGCAATACATTGTTGTAGCCTTTCACGGTAACTGGCCTCAATTCTTTGCAGCATGTCTACATCAATCTGGGTGACGTGATGACGAATTGCGATCTTTAGGTCCTCCAATGACGCGGTTTATTGCTGTACACACGCGATTTCAGAAACCCCCACAGAAAAAAATCACAACTACTCAATTCGGGGGACCGAGGCGGCCAAGGAATGTCGCCGAATCTGGAAACGATCCGTCCCGGAAACAAGTTACGGAGAACAGCCATCGTTGCCCTCGCTGTAGCTCCATCCTGCTGGAATAACACATTTTGAAAACCGATTCCCCGGTTTCGTAACTCAGGGATGAAAAAAGTATTCAACATCGCAATGGAACGATCAGCTGTTACAGTTATGGCAGCGTCATTTTCTTAAAAAAAATATGGTCCAATAACACCGACCTTTCCTATTGCACACCAGACAGTCACCTTTGGGCTATGAAGTAGTCTCTCGTGAAGCTGATGTGGGTTTCCTTCTGCCCAATACCGGCAATTCTGTTTGTTGGCGAAGCCATTCAGATGAAAATGGGCTTCGTCACTCATTAACAATAACAAATTTACATTTTCTTAAAAAATGGTAAGCATTTGTCGACAAAATTGTAATCGCTGCGTGAAATCTTGCTCGTTTAACTACTGCACGACGGCTATCTTGTAAGGATGGAAATGCAGGTCTGTATGCAGAATTCGTCTTACCGTACTTGTGCTCATTTGAAGCGCTGCTGAATGCCTCTGAATAGAGCGGCGTGGGCTTCTGACAATGGCTTCCTTTACTCGTTCGATGTTCTCCGGAGTGCTAGTAGTTCGTCGGGGACCCGGTGGTTTTTTCTTCAATATTGAACCACTTGTTCGAAGGTTGTTTGCCCATCGCAATATTGTGTTACGAGAAGGGACACTTGCATTACGATGGATATCAAACTGACGGCGGAAATCTCGCTGAAGAGCAGTTACGGATTCGTCATTTCGCACAAAACTGTCATACGCGTACAAGCGTTGGTCTAGCGTCCACGGCTCCATCTCAACGACTAAAATGTAAATGCTATGAACAAAGGAAACGTCAGACACCAGCCACGTGCCCCTCCCACCACGAACACCCGAGTACAACCCACTTCAAAAACATCCGGTTTCCATGAATGACCCTGTATATGTGTGTATATTGTATATTATATCTGTTTACTGCTCCATGATTAGTAAAACCTGATTCGTCGGAAGGTAGAACATTAAGAAAAAAATATTGACCTAACTGTACTTATTCCAGCGCCCATCGACAAATGCTACTCTTAATTCAAAGTCGTTGCCATCAATATCTGATGCAGTAAAATATGGTAGGATGGAATTTCAGCCATTTCAATATTCTTACAACACTGGTTTTTGATATCCCGGAGTCATGAGAAATTCTTCTTGAACTAACATGAGAATCTACAATAACAGCCGTAGCCAACGCTATTTCATTGTTTTCGGCTGTCACAGTTTGACGGTTCCTATTTTTGGTCCCCACACTTCCAGCATCACTAATCTGTTTTACATTTCTGTACACAGAAGCACGACTTCTAAAGAAGAGGAGGAACCTCATTTACAGGCGCCTGGGCAGTGTCGGGCTCGCTAAAAGGTTCCGCAAGATGTTATTAAATGCATATGTGTCCCTGCGCACTACCGACTAAACCTCCACCCCTGGCTATCCACCCTTCCTGGTACAGCTGGTGTGCATTACTTCAGGAAGGGAGAATATGTCCTCACACTCATTCAGACACCACAGTCAACAGACACGGACCTCACATCCACAAGATACGAAACACCAGACTGAATCTCACCACATGCTCCACAATATCCAATCATCATTCAGAAAACATACCTCACGCCGCATACTCCACACATCACATCAAAGCCATCCCAACCCCGTATGGGAAGACACCTGCCTAGTGAAGTTCCGGCCACCATATCCCCCCCCGTTCCTAGCCCTGTTGGGCTTTAACGGGAGTCGTCTATCGTCCTCTGACATTTTACATCTCATAGAAATAAGCCAGACCTCGTTGGGATGCCACCGATGCAAATGCCTCGGTAGACACTTGCATCGGTGATTTATTAACTCAGCTTTTGCCTTCGGTGTAAGCCCCGTCCGGACATCTTGAATGTCCTACATCGTATCCCTCTGAACTAGCTATCCGAATTCGCAAAAGCACGAACCCCGCGCCTAGTTATACTTATATTGAGCCAATTTCGTGAATGTCTCGTAATTCGAGGCAAATTTAACACAAAATACCACCAAAAATGTTGATCGCAACAACATCCAAATAATAATACGATTTTCTATTTTTCGTTTGTTTTGCTTCAATAGAAAATCCGATTTTTAAAAGTTTTTATTGGCTGTATTTACCCTAATTTTCTCAGAATTAAATTCTGTACAAGTTTTGTGACAACACCTTCCGCTTTTATTAGTAATCTAATAAAGCTATTATACTACAAACCTAAAAAAACTTTTTTCGATATCGAATTTTATGTTTTGCGACAAATATCTTAAAAACTACTAGAGTAATAGTTCTGGAACCTTTTTTCCTATTTCGAAGCTCAAATTACATAAGGAACCATCAACCTTACTCTTAAATTTTGGTCCCAAAAATTACTTTTTATTAGAAGAGCTGAAATCCGGGCGAAATATTTCGCTAGCCGTAACTCGAAAACAAAGTGTTTCCAGACCTATGGTTATATGAATGTTTTTCATCAAAAGAACATGTCCTGAAAGTTTTTCAGTTTTTCGTGGGACATTCTGTATCTCAGAATTGATTAACCGTTTTTCTTGAAATTTGGTTTAAATAATTCTATGTATTGATCATATTAATTTTTTTTTAATTTTTTAAGGGTGTAGGGGTGGATGAAAAAAAATCGATTTTCTTCAGAGGTATTTTAGAGAAAACTTTATTAAATAAAATTTAATCCAAAAAAAGTTTTCTTTTTTTAAAATCAACTCCCACCTCTTAAAATTGAAATATATATTTTTCGTTCTTTTGCTCTATCTCCTCTCGGTTTAAATATTTTTCAAAAATTTGTTGAAAGTTCATACTTCGTATGTGGATCTATCAAGAAATGTCTACACTTCTAAATGCAAAAAAGTTTAGACATTTTCTTTTTCTTACTTTAGTCTTCATTAAGGGGTTGTTAGATTTAGAGAAAATGTTACTTAAACAGAATTGTCAAGCTTAACCTATGTAAGGAGAAATATTTTTTCGTATATAGAAGAAAAAATATTCTTCTTATTTATTAAAATATTATTTCTTATTTTTCTATATTAAGAAATATTTTCTAAAAAAATATTCGATATTTTTTTTTAAAAAATATTTCTTAAAATTTATTCCCATCTCTTAAAAACATATACTCTATTTTTTTGTTTTTTGGCTGTTAACTTTTTTATTAATCTTTATTATTCGTCTTTTTCTTCACCACTTACAGGGATATTAAAATTTAAGTAGCTTCGGCACCTACATTATATTACATACCCAAAACGAGTTATATTTAATATTTAAAAAATCTTTTTAAACAATTTTCTTTTGAATTAATTTTTTTTTGTTAGCCATCACTTCTTTTTTAAATTTTTCATAAATTTTCCATACAGTGTAAGAAAGGCCCTAAAATCAAATCTTTTTTATTCGAAATTTGGGAATTTTGATTCTTAAATCTTATTCTTATATTATATATTAAATCATTATTCGGCGCAACCGAGAAAGTTCTGCAATACTTTGCCAGTTGTTTCTATGAAATTGTGCTTCATAGTGTTTCATCTTGTGTTTTGCTTGATTAGAAGTGAATATCAAAAATTTAATTCTATATTTTAAAAATTAATGAGAAGTTAACAGATTAAAGGAAAAAGAGATAATTAAAATGTACGGAAGACATACGCATATTTTGATAGAAACTATCCTTTCATTAGGTTATAATTCAAAGCTTTTTTCTTATTTAACCTCCGGATCTACCGTTAGGCATTCTTCAGAGGATGAAGCTGAATTATTTGTAGCGTGTGTGAAAATGCCATACTTGACCGGGATTCGAACCCGGGACCTCTGGATGAAAGGCCTAGACGTTAATAATTCAAAGTTACAACACTTCAACAAAACGCCTCCCTAAAAAAATGTAAATATAATATAGAAAAATTTGCAATAAAATATTAAGCAAAAAATAAATAAATAGAAAAGAAAATTAAAAAAAATATTTCACTTGCATCAAATAAAATGAGTATTTTCTATTGGTGAGAATAGATGTTGTCATCTAACATTATAATTTTATCAAGTCGACACTATTTATTTACTAATTGATCTAAACTCGGTTATTCGTGAGCTGTGTCCTTAAACTCCCTGAAAATGGTTGCCTCATACATACTAATGTCATTGAATTATATATTTATTATTAACATAACGTAATAACCTAATCTTAAGTTATTTATAATATTAACATAACATTTAAGATAAAGTTGCTTATTTGTTAATTAGTTTACTTTTCTCATCCCTGCTGACGTCTAGGTGTGTCAAGAATTAGATCACATATTCATAAGTAGAGACCGGATAATATGCATTTGCATATTAAGCCCATTATCACCGGATATTGCATATTTTCCTTAAAATCTAGTGATGATACATATGTTCGCTTTATTTACAATATTTTTCGGTAGCGTACCTTTTTTTTGTAGAGGTGGGGAATCCATTTTACAGACGCCCAAGCAGTGTCGGGGTCGCTAATATGTCCCGCTAGGTTTAAGGATACCTGCGCACTACCGACTAAACCTCCACCCCTGGCTATCCACCCTCCCTGGCATAGCTAATAACGCATTCCATCAGGTAGGGGAGAGATAGCCCACACACACAGTCATACGTCATATCATACTTCAAGTACAGATCATAAGTTGAAACCCAATACAGATTCTTACATGAGATCATTAAATAATCAGTTCAAAACACAATACAAACATCAAATGATACAAATTATACATGATACATGTACAAATACAGCTAATCACATACAACAAACAATGTACGTTTTTTTTTCCGGTAGGGTACCTAGTTAATAAATGAAATCTTACGTTGTAGCCGGCCAAACCTATTAGCCGCATGGCTCTTAGGCGCACTTAGCAGCCGCGCGTCTATGGTTTTGGTAGGATAATATCACAGATTCACGCGAGATAAAGACGGACGATACCGTTCTGCGTAACGCACGCCTACTGCAGAACTCCTCCCACTAGGCAATTAAATTACACAAGTTACTGCTGGTGCGCTCATTGCATTAATTAAATTTTTTATTTATTTGAGCAAAGTTTAGTGTGTACCATGCCTCCCGAAATAAAGTGCCTCTTCGTAGATAGCTGACTGTAGCTGACTTACAACAGATAAGCTGACTATGGAACATTTACATACGACGGAAATGTTTTATATTGTTGAGTTTGCGAGAAAAATATTTCGTGCACAAGAAAGTTTCAAGTAGACCAGCATGTCAAGACAAGTCTTCATATCGCAGGATTGTAAAAGAAAGGCCGACAAGAACAACTTATACCTTGGGTAAAGCAAGTAGCAGTGATTTCACTTCCAAAGGTAAAAAAAAAACTACTTTAGCATGGATTTATGTGAAGCAATGCTTACAAGTAATATTCCTCTTCACAAACTTACAAATCCTACCTTCAAAGATTTTTTGCGAAAATACTGTTTGAATCAAAATATACCAGATGAATCAACATTGCGTAAAGATTACATATCAACAATTTACCTACATATTCTGGAAGAAATACGCAATCAACTCAAGGATAGCATTATTTGGATTTCAGCTGACGAAACTACCGATAGTTGTGGCCGTTACATTGCGAATTTAATTGTCGGTGCATTAAAACTAGAACCTTCTTCTTCCTATCTGGTGGCCTACAAAGACCTTGAAAAGACAAATCATTCTACGATCGCCAGATTTGTGAATGAACGTATTAAAAAAATATTTCCTGAATCTTCTGCATATGAAAGAGTGTTTATATTTCTCTCAGATGCTGTTCCCTATGTGATCAAGGCAGCCAAAGCCCTCCAAGTATTTTATCTCAATTTGATTAATGTGATGTGCTTTGCTCACGGAGTACATCGATTCAAGAAGTACGATCCACGTTTGTGAATGTAAATAAAGTGATTACACCTGCTTAAGGCACCTGCTCGCAATAGGGGCTATAAATAAAAACTGCAAAATGTGCCTTTACTTCCCGAACTAGTCGTAACTCGATGGGTAACGTGGATTGAAGCTGTGCTGTTTTACAACGAATATTTCGAGGCCATCAAAGGTGTAGTAAACGACTTTGATAGTGCAGAGGCTATAGCCGTTTGTCAATCCAAGGAAGCATTTAACGATTCTGGTATAAAGAAAAACATAGCTGTGAATAGCACTCATTTTTTCCACATACTTGCGAGTATTAAAAAGCTTAAACTCAAGGTTTGGCGTTGATTGAATTTATTCAGTTAATGAATAAAAAAATCTGTCAAATGAACTCCGCGTTGCCAGAGGTAATACCGTGTAAACTTAAGGAAAAATTTGAAATAACCCAGGCTTTGAACCTTTGTGTCAAAGCCTGATAGTTTTATTAATGATAGTTTGATTAAAAAAATTGATAGTTTTATTAATGGACGGATGAACTTTTCCAGAAACAATAAGCGATAACATATAGCACCCAAATTCAAATACTGCCCAGTTATCTCAGTGGATGTGGAACGATCCTTTTCCCTAATATATTTTGTGTCATCAAAGACACAATCTTACTACCAAATATTTGGAACAGTACCTGATTGTTTACGTTTATAAAAGTAACAGAATGTTAAATAATTGTTAATTATCGAATTTATCGATATTTTATTCAAGTACTTACTAACTGCATGTTGATTTTGAAATAAAATACTAAAAATTACTATTTTTTTATTTAAAGTTGCATATTATGACACTTTTCATGCATATTTCAAGCGTTTTATGTTGCATATAATCCGGTTTCTAATAATAACAATAAAAAAAAATATATGAAAAAATCAGAAGTTATTAGTAAATATAATTTTATGTACTTTTAAAAATGTGTGTATGTAAGTTAATAGACATTTATTACATACGTGTATTTTTATTTTTATTATAATGTTAAAGTAACTTTACAATTTGTTCAGAGTTAAATTTGAACAATAAGTAAATAAGCTAAATTTGGAATGAACATTAAGAAGCCATAAACCCAGTGGTTTGTAACTTAAAAGTTAACAATGAAACGAAATGAAACTGAAGAGGACTTCGTAAAGCTGGTTTATAAAACTACTTAATTGAATCGATATATCAAGTCAAGGATATTGTTTCTCATTAATCTTGAAAAATCGATGATAATGTTATCCAATAAATTGACTACCATATAATTTGGATGCCGATCCAAACGATTTTGATATCGTTGTCTGATCAGAGAGATTTCTTGCCTAACGTTTCATAATTTAAAATCATTATATATGAAGTTATTGCTTATATATTAAGGTATGTTTAACATTTTTCGCATTGTTTTTGTCCGATGACGTTCAAGTATGTCAATATTGGAATTGCTTGCTGTATCCCACAATTTAAGTCCGTAAGTCCAAATTGGTTTCAAGATGGATTTGTAAATCAATAATTTATTTTCTACTGAAAGCCGAGATCTGTATCCTATTAGCCAGTACATGTTTTTAAACTTTAGGTCTAACTGCATTTGCTTAGATTTGTTATGTTTTGCTCAAGTAAGACGCCGGTCAAGACGAAAACCTAAATATTTACATTCTTGAGAACTTGGAATTAGAATATTAAAGATAGAAAAATTTGGGCAGTTTTCCTTTCGAAGGATGAATGTGACGTGCTTCGACTTCGTTTCATTTATCCTTGTTTTCCAACTTGAAAACCAGGATTCAAGAAGAGTTTGATAAGTTTGAATATAATGAGATGCAGTAGCTGGATTTTCATGGACAGGAAGAACTGCAGTATCGTCAGCAAACGTCGCAACGGTTGTGTCTGCCGTAATTGGCAAGTCAGCAATAAACAGAACATATAAGATGGGTCCGAGAACGCTTTCTTGAGATATCCTTGATTTTACTAGGAACAAATCCGTTAAAACTTCTTTACGTTTAACTTGAAAATATTTATATTCTAGGTAAGATTTTAACACTACATAGAAAACATACGGTAACACCTTTTTTAATTTATGGAACAACCCTACGTGCCAAACTTTGTCAAATGCTTGACTTACATCGAGGAAAACCGCTGAACATTATTTTTTGTTGTCTAAAGCATTATTTATAACGTTAAAATTCTGTTTGCTTACTCTATAGTAGGATGTCTCTCCCTAAACCCAAATTGGTGATTTGGAATTTGATCTTTACGAACTGCTTCATTTTTTTAAAAAGAGTTTTTCAAACACTTTAGAAAGCACTGGAAGCAGGCTGATGGGCCTATAACATTTAACATCTGTTAGTTTTTTTACCCAGTTTTGATATAACAATTACTTGTGAAATTTTCCACAGACCAAGAAAATGACCAATTCGAATAATAGCATTAAAAATTAGAGTAAATGAAGGTATCGCTGGTCGAGGTGATGCTTGAAGAACCTGACCGGTGATTAAATCATATCCCGGCGCCTTTATTGGATGTACTTCGTTGTTAATCACTGAAGAAACCTCGTGGATTGTAAAGCGTTTAATTGGTAAGGACATTTGAAAAGGAGAAATCAAATATTCGGAAATTTTCCTAATTTCATTTGGATCCGTTTCGACATTACTGGGCTAAAACACGTTGGAAAAGTGTTCAGTAAATAAGATCGTCTTCTCTTGAAAACCTTTCGCCCATGTTCTCTTATTTTTACGGAGAGGAAGAATAGACTGCTGGGGTCTCTTGAACGACTTTGTAGCTTTCCATAAAGTATATTCAGCAGATTTCCTATCAGAGATATCGTCAATATAAGATTGAACGAAATGTTTTTAAAAGTTTGAATTAATCTTTTTAATTATTGAGAAGCCCTATTAAATTTTCCCTTATCAGTAGGGTAACGCGTTCTCTGCCATACGCGTCGTACTTTCCATTGTTCTTCCATCTTTTCTCTGATGAAAACCGGATATGTATTTTGAGCTGGTGGAGCAGAATCCTACTTGGGAGTAGAGGCCCACGCCGCTGACTGAATCAATTTAGTAAATTTGTGTACTGCATTATCCACATCGGCCGGTGATTTTAAAGGTACGTCCAACTTTGTATTTTCCTCCAAAAAGTATTGAAAACGTCGTTTACTGGTCAATTTATTAAACAGATTGGTTGATCGAGCAGTTAGCATAACTTCAAAATATATCGAAGCACAGCAGTTGTATGATCAAGCCAAAAGGTGGTTCAACATTTAAATAGTTTTCAGAAATATTTTTGAAAATGAAAAAATCCAGGAGATCTGGAATTTTATTAAGATCTGTAGGCCAGTAGGTTGGTTCTCCAGTAGACAAACACTCTAAATTATTGTCAGTAATTGATCTGAAAAGTTGCCTGCATTTTGGTGATGTTAGTCGCGATCCCCAGTGTAGGAGCTTAGAATTCCAATCTCCACCACAGATGAATCTCGGACCCAAGAATCTAAAGAATGATGTAAACTGATCCGTCTTCACAGCATGCCCTGGTGGGTAATAAACGGAAGAGACAGAAAATTGTGATCGTTCATCGTGGACAACCACGGTAGTGGCCTATAAAAAGTCCTTTTTGTGTTCCAGCGATATAAAGTGAGAAAAGGTACTTTTAATAATAACAGCAGTACTGCCGCGTGCATTTCCCGATGGGTGATTGCTGCAATATATTATGTAGCCATAAAACTTGACAAAATGTCTGTCAGTAAACCTTGTTTCAGACATAAACATTATGTCTATCTTATTAATATTTAAAAAAGCTTTTAATTCTAATTTTTTATCAGAAAACCCATTAGTATTCCAGATTGCTAGTCATTTTTTCTCAAGACGATTCATGAATAGTCCAATCATTCTATCCATCATATTTTCAAGCATTCGCTCAAATCTTTGAAACATGTGATCCACGACATTCATGAGTCCATGAAAATTTTGGTAATCAATAGTTTATTATCACAGGGACTACTCATTTTAACTTTTTCAGCGTAGGTAGGCCCAGAAATATTCAGTCTACTATTATGTTCATTATTATTGTTATCACTAACACTATTATAATTATGAAAATTACTGTTACTCGAGTTAGTTACACGAACATCTCCTCTTTTAGTACTCAGATTGTTAATACTGACATTAGTGTAATTATTATCAGTAGAATTGTTATTAATTGCAACTCTGGAAGATAGGGCGGGTTTGGGAGAATAAACCTCAGTTTCATACTGTTGATAAATTTTACACCCTTTGTAATTCGCTGGGTGTTGATCGTCACAGTTGACGCAGGAAGCTGGAACCTGTGGTGCCTTAGGACAGATTATTGTGTCATAATCTGCACCACATTTTACACAACTGTACGGGCGATTGCATAGATTTTTGGTATGTCCAAAGCGTTGACAACGTTTGCATTGGACCACTTCTTTTTTAACATATGGAGCATCAAAGCTTACAATTGTATAGTTGAGAGATCGTTTGACGATGTAGAACGTTAGTAACGTTTCTAACCTCGTGGCCTAACTTCATCAATTGATCAATGATTCCGATTTATCTTTCGAGTGATGGATGCCTCGCATGACCACTCTATATGCTCTTTCATGTTTAAGTTTATGTGTATAACGACTGATATTGTTTTCAAGCATTTTTGACTAAATAATTTTATATGTTCAATATCAACTGGCAGAACTTTTACCGTGTGGCCCGATTTCATTGTTGTCAATTTATATTTAATAACATTACAATTAGGAAATAATTGTGACGGAAAATTTTTCAATTCAGTTGTTGCATTAACACCTGTTACAAAAATAGGCTCAGGTTTTAATGTTTTTGCATGACAACCTTCGTTGTCAACAATTTTTTCAAGAAGACTAAATTTATTCGACGTAGGAATAGCAAAAGTAGATGGTCCAGCTGATTGTACACGAATATTAGATTCAATATATTTTGTGCATTGACGTTTTTTTGTAAAAATTTTTGACGTTTTGAAATCTAAAAATTTTTTTAATCAGCAACTCACGAAGATACGAATAATACTGATGTAGTAATAAGAGTAATAAAGGGACATTTACTTAATCCTAAAATTTTATGAAAGATTGTTGAATTAATAATTTTATAAACATTTGATGTTAATAAAAACTAATATTTCAGCGATTGTGTAACTGTCCACTTTAATAAAGAATTGGAGGATCGTATCTCACTTTAAAATAAAGTAAGTTTAAATGAAGTGCAGCAAAAAATGTGTATATGTAATTTAATAGGCGTACAAGGAAGTCATGTGGTGTCCAAATCAGATTTTTTTTATAGTAGGAAAGATTTATGTTATTCTGGTAATGATTGAAAATTCTGTTCCTTTTTTCATTATTCATAGATTTTTGATTTTTAAATCACACTTTATTATATGGTGAATGAATATACGGGAAAATGAAAGCATATACTTGAATGATCGAGGGTTATTTATTATTTTTACTACTATTAATATAGTATACGGAATCTACAAACTAACGCACAAAATTCTAATCGAACAAAAGGATCCAATTTTAGATAATGATGAAATGAACAATTAAAAGCAGGAGTCATTTCTGATATGCGTCCTGCACTCTTTTTTGAGCATTATTTATGAATTGTTTTTTCCCACATACTCGCTGAGTTTGGAATCTACGATAATCCGAATTTAAGACTAGTTTTTCTCCGCTCGAACACTGCGAGTCAATAGTAAAGCAGGACAACTTTTAGCTCATACAGTAGTACACCTGTACCCACGCTTTTCAAAAACGGTTTTACAACGTGCTGTTACACGAGCACTAACTTCCCAAAAAAACATAACAATAGTCGAATATTAACAAAATGCAAACATTCACTTGCCATTTTATAATTAGGTCATCCAAAAACAGACTTGTCGTACGGAAAAAAGTAACCTATAAATTACTTTTAAAAATTATGCTACGCACTTAACTCACACATTTAACTTAATAAAAATAGCTTAAGCAATACTTCGAATAACGGAACATTATTATCTAGGCACATTAATTTTTGTGCACAGAGCGACTTTTTCGCACTCCGCCGATTTGAAGTTACGAATTCTGTTTTATTCGCGCGCGACTGCCGCGAACCGCTTCCCCCTCCACGACTACCCCGCGAGCACGGTCTATTTTTCGCTCATTTTTTCGAAGAAGTCTAAACAAATTTTATATTAATTTTTTGGTCTAAAACTTTTCACCATTTGAAAGTACAAGTCTTGATTGCACTTGAAATGTGCGCTAAAAAGTATTTAAAAGACAAAATAATTACAGTTGCCCGAAGAGTCTATTTATAAACAAATTACAATATTTCAGCAATGAATAAACCATTTTTCTTGTGTAACCACTCATTGAATTTGGAATTCCAAGAGCTAACTTTTAAGATAATAAAATTAGTAAAAACGTTATTTTTGTAATAAATATTGGCGTTGGAAAAACGGTCATTTTAAACCGTTCTTCGGTTTTTTTGCAGTAACTAATCAATGAAATTCAACGTTTAAGGGCTTACATTATAGGTATTGCAAATGCCTATAAATTTTATTCAGAACTTTTTCGTCTAAGAAGTACCTTGGCCTACAAAATTGAAAAGCCGATTTTCACCGTCTTTGAACGGCCGCCATTTTATCCAGTTAGCGAAGATTTTCTCCAGTCGTATATAAACAAGTTATCTTACCGTAGTCTACAGCTCTGTGTACTTCTCTAAACTCTACTAATTTTCTTCAAAAACGACTTTTTCCCCCCTTGACTGGGCTACAAGAATGTTTAAAAACATAGTTTGTCTAAAAATAATTATTTTAAATAAATAAATACTAAAATGAAAAAAAAACACTATTAAGATCAAAAATTGTGACCGACTAAGCAGTATGATAAATGTTTCAGAGTTACAGGAATCACATGATTAAGAATGAAATAAAATGGTCCGTTACGTTTTGTCAAAACTATCATGTCTAAGCTTAATAGATGTTAATGATAATTAAAATGATATACATTAATGAGTCTAAGGAGTCGATGATATAAAAGTGGATTTTGTAACTTTGTTTAGTATGCTGCTATGAACATAAAATAGTACGGCATTTTATGATCGGTAGCACGGTCTGATAGCACATAATTAAATGACTTAGTTATTGATTTTCAGGGTCATGAATTCTTGCCGTGTTAGATGATACAGATTGAAAATAATGCTGAGCTACAAACCATATACAATATTTACAGCCGTTGCAATATAAAATTTATCCGCTAATTTCAGTACAATTTTCAAACAGTAAAATAAGGTTGAAATGTTCAAAATTAACTAAATTTCGTATGTTGAAATTCAGAATAAATCGATGCCGTAATGTTGTTATCATGTATGATACGTTTTTACGTATGTACTCATTAAGATAAGGATAATGAGGTGAAAATAAATAATAATTAAATGATAAATCAAAAAAAAAAAAAATTAGACGAGGTTATCGGATTAGTTTAAGATTAACTTATAAGAAGCTAATATTATGAGTATTTCATACAACTGGCCTGTTGAATTAATATAAATGATAGAGAAAATAAAGAAGAGTAATGAAAGAAAATGAGAGAAATAATCTTACTTTTTCTCCTTCTGATAAAACATTTATGATAATTTTAAACAAGTACTACCCTGAAAAAAAACAGTGTCTTACCGATTAACAATAATCGAGTCCTGAATAAGATGGTAAATTGTATCTCTTATAATTTTACGGTTGGTTAACAACTGAAATTTCTTGCATTCTGAAGATGAAATTATCAGAGATGGAGAATATTAAGATCATGAGTTAGCAACCTGATATTGAAGGATGAAGTAAGGCTTTTTATTCTTATTTCACCAAATTAATTTTTGATCAGCTGGTTTTCGTAGATCACCGAAGATAAACTGGCTGAGTTTTCCAGCATTCTGTTTGCGTTTATATTTTATAATAATCTACTATTTAAAATTAAAAAAAATAAAAATAATAAACACAGTGAAGATAGTTCCACAACTTAAATAATAAAAGCAGTTATTAAAACCTATGTAAGCACTCTTCAAATATAAACGATTATGAAGTACAAAAATTATGATTTGTAAAATAACATTTTTATAGCTTCCTTTTGAGCGGGTGATAAAAAAAGAAAATGTAAGCAGACTGGAAGATAATTTCACTAAACGGAAGTAATTAATGAAATTCAACAGTAATTAATACAGAGAAAGAAAGGGCGAAAAGAACAAAATACGCATTCTCTTCGACATTATTCTAATATATAAAATATTCAAGAAGTATTAATAATGACAAGATAATGGATAGGCTACGAAAAACTGTACCGAAAAATTAAGCAAGTTCAATAAATTTATCTGTCCTTAGAAATGAAAATTACATTAAAGTAGATAACTAATTAAAAAAAAAAAAAAAAATGATAATATATGTTAGCAGCTGAATGAGAGGTTTTAAATCTGACTTTTAATTACACAATAGTTGTATTTTTGTCGGTTTACTGTACGTATTGCGTAGTAACAGACGATGCGTGTGTAGCCCATTTAGTCGTTGCTTATTAGTGTTATTGCTTGACCTTGAACAGGGTTGAACGTCTACCACAACAGTTTATGAAATGTTTGCGCAGGGGAGGGGGATTTCGTTTAGACAGACTGCGAGTCGCCGCTGATGTCATCCTTCGCGTCGTTATTTATGCATCTCCTGTTTGTAATTGGTATGATTTATTTGTGCGTTGTTAATTGATTGCGGGAGTGACGCTTTAATAACTTTTATTTTTTATTTTTATTATATTGTCGCAATGTATGCTGAACCGTTTTGTTTACAGTTAATGTTAGTGTAGTAACATACAGTGCTCATCTGTACATGGACGATCATCAATTAGCTGTTAAAGAAAATGGTAATGAAAAGTTTTAAGATTCATTTTCCAGTAATCAGTCATTTCGATTCTCATTTACATTTAACAATAAAAAATTGGTTCTTTCCTGTTATCCTTCCGCCAGTGTTATTAATGAAACAATGAGTTTCAGCGATGATTTTCAGTACTTTTACAATATTATACTTCTATAACAATTAAAGATATGCATATTACAGAGAGAAAGATAAAATATGAATATAATATATTGATTATTATTAATGATTATAATCATATTTTCTCTTTCTTTCTGTAATATGGGTATCTTTAATTGCTATAGAAGTACAGTATTGTAAAACTACTGAAAATCTTGATGCTTGACAACTGATTGCGCCATTTTATTTGTTCTATTTATTCAGTCTCACAATGATGGCGTGTAAGTTAGGCACCTATTGTTACTGTATTTACATTCTTTTCTCTATGTAATGGATGATCTTGGTAATGTACAAGTATATCTTCATTAGTACAAAATAACTCATGAAAAAATTACCTGTGTTCATATGTTCCAAAAAACGATATGTTGCCAAGAAATTAATAATATAATTGTGAACATGAAATGGTTTTGAAGATCTGGATAACCGAGAATAGGAGATCAATTTTCCAAACTTCTTATTTGAAAAACTGGTGGAAGGATAACAACTAAAAAAAGTTATAATTTTCCATTTTTAAAAATAAATGTTCTAAATTCTTAGTTAAATTACATTACATACTTGAATCAGTAAACAAGCTTACTTTTTTAAATGTTTGCTATTTCTTAATATACATTGATATAGATATTGGTATAAGTTTTTAATTAAACATGTTCTGCTTAAATTAGTGTAAACCAGGGCTATTGATTAAAGAATAATGTCATTTCAAAACACTGATCATCATCATCATCAAAAAGACAACTTAAAATCCAATTTATTTTAATTCTATCATTAGCTGACAATCGAATCCTAAAACAGTTTTGATATGCTACATGTGTATTGAACTGTTTAGATGAAGGTATAAAAAATAGATGCTGATAAACTTTAATATGTTTCAGCGGTTAAATATTGATTTAAAATGACTTTATTGTTGTTTGTTTTTCTGTGGTATGGGAGTTAATATTTCTGTAGCACTTAATGCGAGTGTACAGGTAAAGAAAGTGATTTCTTATGATTTTGTCCTTTATAAAAAAAAGTTATTAAAAAACTGAATGTATCATAATATCCTTCATTTAAGTAAAGAAAAGAAAGCAACACCCAAAATAATAAACACTAATAAAAAAAAGTTCTAAAAAATCTAATAACTGTAAAAAATACATTAAACTTTAAATTTATAGCACTTAATTTACCATTAGTAAGTAAATTATTACATTACTAAAAAATCCTTTTGTACCAATTAGAATTAATTAAAAGAAGATAGAAACCAACCTGGCTCGTGCCGACTTAAACTCGGATCATGTAAAATTTTAAAGGTCGAACTAACCCTAAACTGTAAAACCTACTCCACAGCAATTTAATCCAGCATCAAGGTCACAAACAAATTTATCAATAAGAACTCTTCAAATTTGTAACACTGTTATCCCTAAAGTATCTTACTTAACCTTATAATTAAAAAAAAAGATAAAAAAATTAATAAATTTAAAAAAAAATCTGTCACCCTAACAAAATTTATTAACAAAAAAACCACTAAATAAACTGAAAAAATATAAATGAAAAAAATAAAGATCTATAGAGTCTTATCGCCTCTCTTTAACAATTAAGCTTTTTAACTTCAAAATAAAATTTAAAAAAATTCATAAAAATAAGGTATATTTCTCATCAAACCATTCATTCCAGCCCTCAATTAAAAGACTAATTATTATGATACGTTAGCACAGTCAAATTATTGCGGCTATTTAAAAATCATTGAGCAGGTCAAACCTTTAATAAAAACTAAAGGACATGTTTTTGATAAACAGGCAGAAATATTTTTTGCCTAATTCAAATTAAAAATTTTTTAATCTACTAATTCAATCATTATTAAAACTAAAATAATTCAAATAAATAATTAAACAAAAAAATTTAATCTGCAATGAACTTCAAATGATAAAAGATATTAACCCAAAAAAATAATAAATAAATAAATTATTAATTTAAAATTTCAAAATGAAAAAATCAACAAAAAGAGATTCTTGATTAAATCAATTTACCAGTAAACCAGATATATAAAAAAATAATTTCATTTCAAAACAACCCAAAATTTATAAATTATTTTTCAACATTAAAATACAAATAAAGGTAAATCTTTATTATTCAGGAAAAAAATAAATTAAAAATATTAATTAAACCTGATACAAAAGGTACTAAAAAAATATTATTCTTACATAAAATTTAATTATCCATCACAGTACAATTAACTAAAAAAAAAAAGAAAAGAGAAAAAAGACAACTAAAAAAAAGCCCTATCAGATTCAACTGAATTGAACAATAAACTTACTTATTGTAAATAATTAAAACCCAAAATCCGTTTCTAGATACACTTTTCAGTACATCTACCTTGTTACAACTTATGTCAAATTATGAGATTTATAAGTTACCTATAAGTGGTTATTCATTGGTTGCTGCTTCCCAACCAATACTAATAGAGTTCATTTACTGGATCATAGAGTAGAAAATAAAAGTAAATGAATTAAAAGGTTAAAATACAATTCCTGACAGTGCAAGTGAATTAGTTATAATTTATTTATTAATTTCCATTGGAAAAGTGGCATAAATGAAATAGATATTTTATCAGCATATATTTTTTACATTTCATAAATGATGTCAGGATTAAGTGCAATAGATGCATGACTCAAAAGATAATAAAAGATATTAGTTTAGCATTTGCCTGGAAGGTTCAGAGACAACTCCAGTAAATTTTGGTAAGAGAAGCATCATAAAATAGAAATTTGATAAATAAAAAAGAGGAGTTGTTAACTTTAAAGTCGTTAACTTTAAAGCAAAAATACAAAACATATAATGATGTAACTGTGCTGATAATTTATACTATTATATAAAGATAAGAGTTTGTTTATCTCAGATAATATTGATGAACTGCTATAAAAACTTCATTATTCAAATGGTTTCTTCTTTCTGAGATAGGCTGTTTAAAAATTTTCCCACCCCACCTATCCAACTTAAATTTACCCTTTTGATACCCAGTTTCATATTATCATGAAGGAAGTATCATGATTTATCATTATATATATATACACGAGATACATCCACCAAATTATTACTCGGTAATATGATTTATTGACCACCACCAAATATTAGGATTTTGTTTGGTTTCAGGAAGGGATTACCACCAGAATTGGTTGGAATGTAGACTCCTATAAACCCCTTCAAACCCTTTTTTAACATGGGGGAAAATTTAAATATTGTGATATTTGAAATATTCTTTGTCAAAACATGTTATCCTTGTAGAGATATGAAATGAACTTACTTGGTTCATACAGATTCCCTTTGACTCCTAGGCTGTCTAGAACCCCTAGCTTCCTTAATCAATAAATACTAACAGATTCTTATACCAAGCTGTAGTTTATTTTTTAAACTGTCTTCTACTTCAATCAAAAGGGGAAGTGCAGAATTAGATGTTACAACAATCCTAAATCCAAAATTTCAACATCCTACGGCTAATCATTTTTGAGTTATGCGAGATACATATGTACAGACATCACACCGAAACTGTTCAAAATAGATTCAGGGATGGTCTAAGTGGATATTTCCTTGAAATCTGAAATTTTTTTGTGATCACAATACTTTCTTTACTTCGTACAAGGAAGTAAAATATGATATGTTGGGTTATTTAAACCATTAAAAAAAGATTAGTTCTAAGTTCAGGGGCAAATAATAAATTCAAACTAGTGTTGGAGGGATTTGGCATACACTGCCTCCCAATGACTTTGGTTCTTTACTTAAAACTTTTGGCATATTGGAATATTTGATCCATTCATTTTTCTAAGTGTTGTGTTTCTGTAGGCGATTAAAAAAAGTCTATTGTATCGAAAGTTTGTGATTTATTCCCTTCAGGAACTGTAGATCTCTTAATGCCCTTCTTAAAGAAAAACTGAAATTTTGTAACAGTCATAATGTATTTTTATAAGATTCTGTACTCCACCTTGAAGAGCACAATAAGTTTCAATTCTGTCAACAAGGTTTCAGACCTCTCCACTTAGGCCCACTACTGTACCTTCAATAAATGAAAATTGTATAATTGTAATATTTGAACCATTCTTACTCAAAATGATTTCTTCTTATGGAGATAAGCAAAATATTTCACTTTTTAAAAGTATTGTTAATGAGGTCTGTGATCTCCTTGGTTACCTATAACTTCACATTAGGATTCAACTACAGAGATAGAAGAACAGTTGCTAACATTTTCAGGGACCAAACAGCAACAGTAATAATTGAAGAACATAAGAAAGATGTCGTAATAAAAAAGGCAGTCCGACAAGGACTTATCATAACTAGTTATGAAAATTTATGAGCAACAGATATAAAATTAATATCAGTATTTAAAAATAAGGTACTATTATAAAATAAGAAAATAAATATAAAAAGAAACATTTTGTTCAAATATTCCTTAAAATGAAGCATTCTTTTTTTGGTGTTTAAAAACTGTTATAAATTAGTCCATTTATGTCTTACTTCACATCATCATTTAATTAAAATTCATTAAAATTTTTTTCTTATTACAAACCAACAATATAACTGATATCAATGAAACATGCATGTGAAGTTAATCTTTTTTTTTTGTCTTCAGTCATTTGACTGGCTTGGTGCAGTTCTCCAAGATTCCCTATCTTGTGCCAGTCATTTCATTTCGGTATACCTTTACATCCTACATCCCTAACAGTTTTTTTTCAAATTCCAAATGTTGCCTGCCTGCACAGTTTTTCCCTTCTACCTGTCCATCCAGTATTAAAGCAACTATTCTAGGATGCCTTAATACGTGGCCTATAAGTCTGTCTCTTCTTTTAACTGTATTTTTCCAAATGCTTCTTCCTTCATCAATTTGTTACATTTCTTCATTTGTCACTTTATCTACCCATATGATTTTTAACATTCTCCTATAGCACCACATTTCAAAAGCTTCTAATCTTTTCTTCTCAGGTACTCTGATCGTCCAAGTTTCACTCCCACATAAAGCAACGCTCCAAACATATATTTTCAAAAATGTCATCAGCAAATCGTAGCATCTTTATCTTTTCACCTTGTACTGTTACTCTGGATCTAAATTGTTCTTTACAACTTCTTTCTTTTGTTCTTCAATTATTACTGTTGCTGTTTGGCTCCTAAAAATGTTAGCAATTGTTCTTTTATCTTTGTATTTGAACCCTAATTTTTTTTTAAAATGCTGAACATTTTATTCCAGTCTACGTTATCGAAAGCCTTTTCTAGGTCTATAAATGCCAAATATGTTGGTTTTTTTTCTTTAATCTTCCTTTTACTATTAATCTGAGCACTAAAATTGCTTCTCTTGTCCCTATATTTTTCTTGAAACCAAATTGGTCTTCTACTAACACTTCTTCCACTCTCTTCTCAATTCTTCTGTTCAGAATTCTAGTTAAGATTTTGGATGTATCACATTTATCTACTACTTCTTTCTTTGGTATCATGACTATAAAACTCTTTTTGAAGTCTGATGGAACTTCCCCTTTTTTGTAAATATTACAAACCAGTTTGTGTAATCTATCTATCTATCGCTTGTTCATCTTCACTGCGCAGTAATTCTGCAGGTATTCTGCTTATTCCAGGAGTCTTTCTGCCATTGAAATCCTTTAATATTTTCTTAAATTCAGATCTCAATATTGTTTCTCCCTTCTCATTCTCTTCATCTTCCTCTATAACACCATTTTCTAATTCATTTTCTCCATGTAACTCTTCAATATATTTCACCCACTGATCGTTCCTTCTTTTTGTGTTATAAATCTATGTACCATCTTTGATTAACACATTATTAGAATTTAATTTATATACCACAAAATTTTCCTGTTTGCTCTGTCTATTTTACCATTGTTTATTTCTCTTTCCACTTCTAAACACTTTTTTTAATCCACTCTTCTTTCGCTAGTTTGCACTTCCTGTTTATAGTATTTCTTAATTGTTGATAGTTCCTTTTACTTTCTTCATCACTAGCATTCTTATATTTTATTTTCTATGTTCATCCATCAGCTGCAATATAAACTCTGATATCCAAGTTTTTCTACCAGTTCTCTTTGTTCCGCCTAAGTTTGCTTCTGCTGATTTTGTCCTTATTACAACGATCCTGTTGCTATGCATTTTAAAATATTCTATTCTCTTCCCTCTCTTCTTGTTCATTATGAAACCTACTCCTGCTTGCCCTTTATTTGAAGCTGTGTTAATTATTCTAAAATTGCCTGACCAAAAGTCGTTTTCTAATTCCTACTGAACCTTTCTAATCCCTACTACATCTACATTTAATCTATTCATTTTCCTCTTTAAATTTTCTAACCTACCAACCTTTTTTAGACTTCAAACATTCCACGCTCCGACTTGTACAATGTAATATTTTAATTTTCTGGTGACCCCTTCCTTAGCAGTCCCCACTGGAGATCTGAACGAAGGACTAGTTTACCTTCATAATATTTTACCAAGGAAGGCACCTCCATCTTTGTTATATGAAAATGCAAAGTTACATTTTCTTGGAAAAAAGTAGCTGTAGTTTTCCATTGCTTTCAGCTGCACAGTACTCAGAGGATTGAGTGATGTTGATATGACCATTTGTCCTGACCTATGTCCTTAACAACTACTGAAAGAGCTGCTGCCCTCTTTCAGGAATCATTCTTTAGTATGGCTCTCAACAGATATTTCTCCGATATGGTTGCACCTTCAGTCCAGCTACTTTTTATCACTAAGTACTCCAGTTCCCTCACCATCAGCAAGGTCTCATGATTCACAGAGGGAGTAAGATAATCTTATCACAATTGAAATATATTCCAGTTTTTAGCATAAAGTATTTATAAAGGACATTTCCCTGCTTATAAATTTGTAAACAATTTATTTTATCAGTTCATGGTGCATTTAAACAAAACAAATAAAAGTGGAAATTAATGTATATAAAATATGCAGTAAAAAGTCAGAAATTAAACAAAAATTCAAGAAGGATTATTGAAAAAGGTTTTTCTAGAGAATTATTGCATTAGAAATTTTTTTACAAAAATATTACACATAAAGTATTATAAAATATTTAAAGTAATTTTTAAACAAAACATTTTTAAAAAAATTCTGACCATGATTCCTCTTGTACACGATAATTAATTAATAAAATTAATTAACCAATTTGGTCCAGTTTTTTATTTCTGGGAAAATTAGTTACTGCTTTTACAAGTAGGTGATGGCAGTATTTACCACCACTTGGATGAAAGTTAAAAAAAATAATATCAGAATACAATAACATAAAACTGTTGAAGGCAAAATTAAAAAAATGTAATGTGTACACTAACTTTGTACGCCTATTAAATTACATATACACATTATTTTAAAATGAAAAGTACATAAAATGTTATTTCATCAATAAATTCTGATATTTTTTCACATTTTTTTATTATTGTTATTATTGAATTATTATTTATGGTAAAAAAAAATTTATAATCAAAGGTTAATAATCATTCGTTTCGAGCCAATGTCTCTTGCAAGATCCAGATATGTCATTAATTACAATTATGCTAGGCTAACACTCTGGAACTAATAAAAATAAGTACCACTTATGATTATCGTTGAAAATTTTTCTATGAGGGTTTATTACTACAGTTAAGAAAAAGTCCAAAATCCTAATTTTTTTGGATTTTTGGATCTTTTTTGGACACTTTTGGTTGAGTCGATTGCAATCAAAAGGGGAGGTGAACAAGTAGATGTTACAACAGTCCTAAATCCAAAATTTCAACATCCTACAGCTAATCGTTTTTGAGTTACGCGAGATACATATATACGTACATAGAAATGTCATGCCTAAACTATTCAAAATGAATTCAGGGATGGTCGAAATGGATATTTCCGTTGAAATCTGAAAAACAAAATTTTTCACGATTACAATACTTCCTTGTACCAAGGAAGTAAAAAACTCTTACTAACTTTTGAGTAAGAAGACTGACTTTTCATTATTGGATTTTTGCATAAATTTTTTTACAAAGAAAACATACAAAACATAAATTAAATGAGAAAATTGAAAAGAGGTATAATTTTTTATCTATTTAATATTAATATAAATGTTCTGTTTAAAAGAAAATTAAAACATTATAAATGAAATTTGCTGAAATAATTAAAATAGCATAAAACAGCATATCTAAATTTCAATGAAATTGATAGTATTTTTGTAAGTATTTGTAAGTATTTATGGACATTTTGAAGGCACAAAATCTTTTACATGAGTGTTATTTTTGTGATTTTTAGCTACAAAATTTTATATATGAATGGATTTTCGTAATCCTTTTTCTCAAAATGTAAAGAAAATTCAGTTTCACTTTTTAATCTCATCATGCGACTGAAAGTAGTAATATACTTTCCTTCAAAAAGACAGTAAAAAATATTTAAATTTCTATTTAAGTTTATATTAAACAATAATTATTACTGAAATAATTTTCTGATTGGAATAAGTAAAGTGATTTTTCCCAATACCAATTTTTTGATTAGTTCTGAATAAATATTTTAATTCATAAGCAATATTAAATCATGATATTAATCATGTAAGGTATTAATCTGTAAATTAATTATTATTTTCTTTATAAATTAATTTGCTGATTGTAATAGAAGAAATGAGACATTTTTCAGTTTTTTTTTTTTACTCTTAAAATACACTAGAAATTTCTGTAATCAAAAACAATTTTTTATCTTCAACATTTGTATGAGTTTGATTTTATTGATATTCACATTTCATGATAGAATTATAATAAAACGCTATATATTCAGTATTTATTATGTTGAATTTTATGTAATAACTAATTAATTTAGTCTTTAAGTAATTTATTTGACTGATGTACATCAGAATGCTGTTTCTTCACTTGCAGTTTCAAGTGAGTAAAACAGCTCAGTGATTTATACTAGTCTATGGTTTGAGAGCTCATGGGATTTAGCCCGATGCTTCTAGATTAACTGGAATAGGTTTTATGTTTTCTTGTTTTGTTGAGGCTGTGTTGGATGAACACTGTTAGGAGTAGCCATCATTTGAAATTGGTTGTGTCTCTTGAGATTAATGCCTGCCCTTTCAATTAAAATCTGATAAAACCAACAGAATAAGTTGTTCTACAGAGTAAAAGAAAATATATTATTATAAAATATTTATAAAATGATTTAATATATTATGATCATTGTTTTAATGTTGATCTGGTTGAAGGATCTATATTCATTTTTGATTTGTGGTTAGCAGGAATCGCAGAACTATACAAAAGAACTACTTTGGTTTTCAGTAATACTCTTAACAATTTCATATAGATGATAATATAGCTTTAATAAGTTTTATCTTTTCTTGTTCATTCATTTGTCTTCTATACACACATCTCCTTTAATTATCAGCTCCCTATTTTACTTAATAGCTTATTAAATAAATAGAATGATAATAATCAACAAGGTTCAAGTTATAAGCC
Organism: Lycorma delicatula; assembly: GCF_047948215.1. Classification (NCBI taxonomy): domain Eukaryota; kingdom Metazoa; phylum Arthropoda; class Insecta; order Hemiptera; family Fulgoridae; genus Lycorma; species Lycorma delicatula. The sequence goes on along the minus strand of NC_134456.1, from coordinate 21,811,018 downwards.
CTAGTTAACAGTATGTAATTACAGGCTGATTTTCAAATATCATGCTAATTTTTTAAAATGAGGAGTGAATTTTGTAGTTTTGGGACATGCTAACCCTGACCAAGACTTAAACCTAGGATGTGTACATTTACGTAATTATTAGATTAATATATGGATTACAAAAAAATACAACTCATTTACAAATCATTTGGAAATAATTCTTTGAAAGGCCAATCTTATCTAGTTATCAGACCCTTCTTTTTGGAATTTCTAGCAACATTGACGTTAATGGCATTTACTTGAAAAAAATCAGAAATCCTCTAAATATATTCAGTATGTGTTGTGTTAGTATGTTCATTAATTCCATATTTCTAAAATGTTTGAGGTCTTAGTTTTAATGTGTTACATTTAAAAGCATGTTGTGGTTAATATTTTTGTATGCTTGTAATATATAATGTTTATGTTTGTGTTGCGATATAAGCAACACTATATTCAGTTGTAACTATATTAAGTTGATATTGTTATCGTGTGCAGTGCTTGAATGTGTTCTTGTATTTAAGGGTTTGTCCAGTCTGTCTTGAATCACTTAGTTTAATTTGTACATTTTTGAATATTTTTTGTTTGTCAGTGACTGTCATTCTTGTTTGCTGCATTGTCTTATGTATTGTGTTTTTTGTTTTAAATGTGACAATAACATTCTTTCTTTAAAATATTAGCAATATTGTATTGCTGTTGGTTGATATATGTTGGTATTATGTATTTACTGTTGAAAGGTGTGTTTTGAATTTGTTCAGTATTTCGTGAAGGATATCATCTATGAATATCTGGGAAGAGCCTAGTGGTATATCTGTGTGTGAATCCATGAAACTTTGCAATTATGTATATTTATTAATGTTTAAATATTCATAAATTAATTATCAAAATAAAATAATAAGTTAGAAAGTGGTGTTGAGTATTTGTCATCAGTTCTTAAACTAAATACAGATGTAATTTTTAAAACAATTGTAACATTAAAAATAAAAAAAAAATATTGATTTTTATTATTATTCCAATAGTAATAATATTTGATATGAAAAAATAAAAAACTATTCTTGCTTCTCATGTCCATGGTCTGATGCAAAACTGACGAGATGAAAAAAAGGTAATTTTTAATTAAATTAATTACTTTTTACATTAAATATTATATTTACATAATTAATATTTAAATATCATTAATACTTTTGTTTTAAGTAAGTTATAATATTAAAAATCAAGATTGAGGATACCCTAAGAAAAAAAACATCTTTTCAATAATGAGTTTCTTTATGTTATTATATTATTTAAATGGTTTATTTATTAATATTGGTACTGACCGAGGTTTGAACCTGGGACTTTCCAAAAGAAAAACCAAGAAACTGCCACTCCACCATGGCGATTGGCAAATATATATATTTATATTTCTCTCATGGCAAGTATAGCTAGAATAGCTATGTTGAAGGGGAAAATATGATGATCATGTCAAAAATGGAGTGTTGGGCTTTTGTAAATCTTTCTGCTTTATCTAGACCAAAAATAAACATATGTATATGTATATGTATATATATATATATATATATATAATGTGTGTCATGCTGCTTTTGGCCTTTCAGGATTAATTTTCTTACAAATTTGACTTATATGTTATAAAAATAGTTTAAGAATTTTGAAACAGAATTGCTAGTGTAAAATTAATTTAAATAAATCGTGATTTTTTAAATCTTATTTTGAGATTGAACTACCTTACAACAGAATGAAAACCTTTCAATAGTTTCTTGACTGATTAGATGCATTTCCCTATCTCTTTCTGTTTTACACTACACTAATGTTTTAATTTTAATGTTCTAATTGCACGGTTCTCTGTGCTACACCAGTTATTTTATAACTGCCATCTAATTTGGAGTTTTTCAAATACTTAATGTCATCTAGCATAGGTGCAAACACGGTGGGGCAGGGTGAGGCACTTGCCTCACCCTTGCCTCACAGTTGAGTGATTTATGCATTTGAGCTAGTTCAGATCGCATTCCTGTAACAATAGCAATCTAAAATGGATATTAGAAACGTTTTTAGCATGAATGGTTTGTATATATATTATTTTCATTTGAGTCAATGAGTTGCAAAACCATCTAATTAAAAAACATCTAAAATGTTCAGGAAATGCAAAGAGTGTTTATTTTGTTTATAATAATAGTGATTTTGATATCTTTATTATTGATATTTTAAGAAAAATCATACAATACTAAATAAGGAAGTAGTAAGAAGTACACTACACTCCAATCATTTTTAATAATGATTGAAAATTGTAATTAGCTACTTTTGCAGCAGTTTTATTTAATTAGATGGTTTTGAATTTTGAAGTGGTTGATTTTGCAACTAGCTACTTCTGCTAGTTGCACATAATAAAACAAATTTGTACAAAATGTTAAAGGTTTATTAATAAATACCATCATTCAATAATAAAAAACATTAAAAGTTTGATAACTAATATATAGTGATTGCAATTGAGAAAATAATGCAATGAGAAAAGCTGCTTTTCAAATTCATTGCGCTGCTACAAAATCAGAATTCATTCTTAGTGTTTGTCTCATAGCAAAATATTTGCCACTCCTGAAACTAGTGCTAAGTGCTCTTCAGTCAACAAGTGTGAACTTACTTCAGTGTGCAAATCACATAAAAAAAAATTACAGACATCACGAGAAAACACCATGGAAATGTGGTTGTTTAAAGTGCCACTGTTGTAGCAGAGGCTGAAACAATCACCGAGCATCCTGAAACAGATTTCAATATGCTGGAAATCATAAATCAGCAGAAACATCGTGTGAGTTCACCAGCACAGATCCCTAGTGAGTTTTGGAGATCACTAATTATTCTGTACATAGATTCATTAATAATATCTCAGGAACAGTGTTTTTCTGAGGAGAACTTGCCTGCATTCTCATTGCTTATGTTGCACCTTCACATAATGCTTGGTATGAAGTATGAGGATTTTTTAAAAATAAATACAACTTTTTATAGTAATAATTTGAATGAAGCTGAATTTTGGTAAAACCAATGGAAAGGAAAGAATGTGCCAAATGCTGAACTGAAGGAAATAGAAGCAGCTGCACTAGTTAAAGAAACCCAATTGTTCTACCCACCCATAAAATGGGTGCTGCTTATCTTACCTGTACAGCCCTGCACAATGTGCACTCTCAAAAGATCTTTCAGCATCTTATGGAAGGTAAAAACTTGGTTACGATCAATAATGACAAAATCGGCTTTTCGATCTTTGTGTGATGAGTGTGCATAAAAAGAGGGTTCTGAAAGCTAAAAATAAATTTGAGAAAGACATTTTTTCAAGATTTAGTCAGAACTGTCGTAGACTAGTGCTGAAATAAACTTTAGATAGGTTCGAATAGCATTGCAACTAATTACTTTTAGTGTTTTCAGATGTTCAAATAAAAACCACTTTTTTGACAAATAATGCTAGCTTATTTTTACCCTCTTCAGAAAATCTTGCCCATGCCTATGTCATCTAGAAGTTTTTTTCGAGATTCTTTTTAAAATTCTTTCTCCACTTAATTATTATTGGAAAGTTATTACAAACAAATTTTTCTTTTACTGAAAAGCACAATTACCAGGTGTTTTGTCCATGACAGGTGTCATTGTTAATTATTGAGAACTATATATTTTTTTTAAAATAACAAGCTAAATGGAATTTTTAAACATAATGTTTTCAAAACTGATACAACATTTTCACTTGATCTTCAGTGACTGGTGAGAAGACTTGGAGTCATCTTGGTGTCAAGGTGAGATTTTCACCTTGGCATTAGCTGATAGGTTTTAGAGTTATATATTTAGAACATGATGAGATAGTGTGTTGGAATTGTTTTGTTCATTTATTGAACAATTGTTCTGTTCCTTTATCTTTCACAATTATAGAATAAGATAAGATGTAGTCCTACTTTTATACATCTAATGAATATCAAGGCTATTGGATATTTTGTGTACAGTGTTGATGAATTTAAGTCTACGGGATGATTGGTAAATGTTCAGTTTAAGACACTGTGGAGTGCTTTTAAGTGCTCATTGTATCTTTGTTTGAAGTTTCATCCTGTTTGACCCATATAAAATATTATATATTTAGAGCATTTTATTTTATATATTGCAGGGATGTCATGTTTATTTGATGTTTATGTTCTATGTATCCTGTGTGTTTTTTGTTTTGTATACACTTCTGAAGGCTACATTCTATCCTAATTTTTTAAATTTGAGAACTAATTTATCTTAAGTCTTAGTCCAATGGTTTCTAAACTTTTCTGAGTCACGGCACCCTTTATCAATCAAAATTTTCCCTTGGCACCCTACCCTAAGTAAAAGTATGACTACTCGTAAGAAAGATAAAAGTAAATAAAACTCAAGCATCTTCATTATTTTTTACTTTATTAGTAATTATTATTATGAGGTTGTGCTTCCCGGGGCACTGTGGCGCACAGTTTGGGAATCACTGTCGTAGTCTATACTTGTCATTAAATCTATTGTAACTAATACTTAAAGAAAACAACAGATTTAAACAAATCTGAAACAATACAAAGCTCTCCACAGCAACACAGGTTCAACATTTGCCAACCATCTTATATACATAAATCACAAATCTTTTTAACTTTTAATGTATACATTTCCTATTTTAATTTTTAATTCATCATTATTATGTGATGTGATATTTTTGTTATTTTTATTTAAATTCAGACTGAATTTTTCTCCATATATTGAATAATTTTATTCTTTTTCAGTTTTGGTTAAAGGAATAATTTTGTTGGTGACTAAAAATTTTAACATTTTCTCTTTGAATAATTGATTATTCAGATTTTTATATTATTGTTGCTTCATGTGAAAATCAAAAGAAATAGGAATGGATTACATTTTTCTTATTTATCTTTCTGTGGTTTAACTTTTCTTTCCTGATTTTCTGCTCGCCTGTGGCTTTACATGATTCATTTAAAATGTTCACGCTACTCATCTTACATCTTATTTAAACTTGTACATTTCATCAATTTTAAAATTCTATTTTATTCCAGTGCAATTGAATTTCTTTTCAAGACACACTAGCATGTCAGTTTATTATCTATAGTTGGTCTAACCCATTCAGAATTAATGCTTCAACAGAAGATATTTGTAATTTTACAGCATTAAAATAATAAAATTTTGGGAATTTCATCTTATATTTTTCTGTATTTGATCTTATGTGTTTGATATTTCAGTTTTATCTGTAACTTTCTTTTCATGTATCAGCTAAATAAATTGATTGCCACATGGCTCGTATTGCTTTTAAACATTTCATGTCAACAATATTGTCACCAGTTGAAATGAAAACTGCAGTCATCATTGTTTAATTGTGATAGTTATGGGATCAGTTCTTTAAATGCGAGCTATATTTTTATCTTCTTTTCATTTTGGTATTAATTTTTAACATATAAATGTTAGTTGTTAATGATGACTTTGGTCAATCCTATTTAAAATTGATAAAAAAACTCATACAAACTATTTGGTAATGAGCTAGAAATCAGAACTTGGACTAAAAATAAGAAAGACTTGAAGCTTTTAGTGGTGGTATTTTTATTAAAGAGTGGTAGGGCAGTTTTTATTACATGAATAATTTAACCCTTCATTCAGTGTGTAATGTTGGGATTATTATTCTGTAGGATAATTATTTTCATTGTTATCTGATATTAATGCTGACTCCCAAATTTCAGGCTTGTTCAATTATCCATTGAACATTATAATATTATAATTAAACATTTTCCAAATGGTTATTACTCCAAATTACTTGGTTCTTTACTAAAAAATAAAAGATATAAATATTCAAAAGTTTTCTTATAGTATTTTATTTATTAAGTTTTTAATCAAGTTACACTGGTCAACATGATTTTTGTCTCACGAGTACCAATAGGTGTACTTAATGAAGTTTTTTATCCTGTTTTCAGATATGTATTTGGAATTTTTCCATCACCCACAGTTATTTTATTTTAGTTTTTTAAATATCTTAAAACATTTTTTCATCCATCTTCCCATTTTCAAGTGAAAGCTTCTAGAGGATTGTAAATATGATGGAACCAAATGAGCTAACTCAAAGGGTAGCATTGCTACTGTTGTGCAGGTTTAGACGTATTTAGATATGTACAAATGTGATCTAGTGTAGCACACATTCATCACTGTGAGTGCTTTGTGTGTCTGAATCATTGTGTATTACATATTTACAACTTTATTTCTTCTAATTAGTCGTTAGTTACAAAATGCCTAGAGTTTGTTTAAATCATCTTAACAATTTTTGTTATATATGTGGTGAAGTGATGCTCAAGTCCCAAAGCTGAAACCTTACTCCATTAGTGAAAAAGTGTTATAAACTTTATCTTGGGTGTAAAGTTGGAGACCTAACAAGGGTCTGAGTTCCACATATCTGTTGTTTATCATATTCTAGGTTCTCACTGCGTGGTAAAGTGGCCTACGCCACATGCCATTTGCTATCCCTATGATTTGGAGGAACCCAAAATCACTCTTCTGACTGATTTCTGCTTAACAAACATTAAAGGGATTACATCAAAATCAAAACATACAGCGGTGTACCCTAACTTGTAATCTGCAATGAGATCAGTTGCACACTGTAAAGAATTGCCCATACCAAAGCCTTCAGAACATGTGACATTAGATGAAGAGAGCTCAGAGTCTGATGGAAGTAAGGAAGAAAAAGAAACAGATGTTGGTAATACAACCTTTTGAACAAAGCAGTTTATCTGAGCCTCATTTACTGACTCAAGAAAATCTTAACAATCTCATATGAGATTTACAGTTATCCAAAAAACAGTCTGAAATACTTGCTTTCCGGCTAAAAGGATGGAATCTTCTTCAAAAGAATACAAAGATATGTACTTATTGTAGTTATCATTCTGAATTTATTACAATTTAAAATGTTTGAAATTATAAATGCCTGTCTCTCGAAAACCTTGAGTGATGGGGAAAAACTGATATCATATTTGAAGTAAGGAGAAAAAATACTATCAGAATCACATATTTTTCTTCCTTAGCCAAAAAGAAATTCTTTTTTGTTCCCTAATGTAATTAGAGAAAATTTATTCAATAAAAGTCGGAAGGTACTTTTTTAATTTACTTGGTGGATACATTAGGATCCACCAAGATCATCATCATCAATTCTATTTCTCATATTTCCCTTAATTAATTCATATTTCTCGTATTTCTCATCATTAATTTCCCTTAATGATGAGAAATACAAATTAAACAAAACTTCAAATCAGAAAGAATTTAAAAGGTTAAAGTTTATTATTATTTATGAATAATATTTTTTCTGTTGTTTACAAATTAAAAGAAAAATAATATAAAGATTTCGAGTAAAAAATTTTGATTATAATAATATGAAAAAATCTAATCTTTTATTCTCATAAGAGCAGCAAGAATGAGATGAAATTTATCAATATTTCTATAAATAAATCTTGTATTAAGAGATGATAAAATGTAAATTTTAGTTAATTGCATTTGATTACTATTATAATCATCTGAATATTGTGCATTATGACGTTTAGGTTATTTAGCATCAATTTATCCAAAATTAATTTTAGCATGCTTTTAAGTCGTAAAATTTATGTATTCCCTGGTAACAATTACCTCAGTGTACAATGAATCTACATTCTATGAAATATATGCAAATCTATTAATAATACATCATTTTAACTCTGAAATGAATTCACATAGAGTATTTTCATTTTGCATTGGTTGGTTGTTTAAAAATTTTTGCTACAATTCAGTATTGTAATGTGGTATGTAAGAAATTAATTTTTCTTCTTGCATAATGTTTCATTTTAGTTTTAAAATGTGTCTATGGTTATACATTTTAAAATATTTTAAACTTATCTAATTATATAACTTTATATTTTGTTGATGTTTATTATTATTACATATAACATTTTTAAGTATTTGTGCCAGTGAAAAACAAGATTATACTCAAAAACCATTTACAAAAATTTTAATTTAAAATCTTATCTTACCTTTATTTAAAACTTTACTTAAGTAGTGAGAGAGAAATCTAATTGTTGAAAAATGATAGCAGAACAGTATTTACTAACAGCTTTCTAAATTTTAAATTTATTAAAAAATATTTTTAATAAAAACATAAAATGGTAATTCCTGCCTTAAGTTTTGTTTATTGGTATGGATATATTTTTAATTAGTTTAAGCCTTGTGCATTCTATATCTTTCTTGTGATAAACCTTTACCTATTCAACTTATAAAAGAGGTCGTGGTGGGCAATCTGAGTTAGAGGATTCTAACAACTGGGATAGATAAAACAAGAGAGTTAGATGTTTTAAGATAAATTTATGTTTTCTATTGCAATTGTCTAAAATGACAACAGTAAGTATTTTTTATTTTTACTCTAAAAACATTGTTAATACTTTTATAGTGTTCTGTAAGTATTGTTTACTTGTTACTTAATATTTTTATTATTTTTTTTGTCATTTATTTTTTTAGTTATGTATACATCTTTTCCTCAGTGCCTACTGATGATGTTTGTTTAACAACTGAAATAGTTGTCTAGTTTTAGATTTTAAATAAATGCTTTTGTAAATAGTTTTTGATTGTAATCTTGTTTTCAGTTTATTCCAATAACTGAGAAGCATAGCATAATCTTAAAAACATAATCTGTATTTGTATATTTTACAGTTCTAAAATACATAATATTCATATATTAAATAATCTTTTTATAATCTTAAAAGAATCTTCATATAATAATTTTTTATCTTACTTCAGTTTCTTCATAGTGGCTCAATTAGTAATACAACAGACTACTAATTGAAATATTTCATTTTCAGCCACTGATAATTGTATAAGGAAGGTTAAATATTATTTTTTATAGATTCCCTATTAAAACCTATTCAGATAAAAAACTGTCTCTTAACTGTTCTATTTAACAGGTTATTTATCCAGTGTGTGGCTTCATTGTAATTATTTCATGTAATCATTTCAGGATTTCTTTTGTAAGTTTATTTTAACAAATTTTAGTTATAAATTCACAGTTCTTGATCTAACAAACGATGATAAGTCTGTGTTTCTAAATTATATTTTTAGCTTCTTTATCTGCTTTAATTTTACAAGTAGATAATGAAACAGAAGATTTAGATATTTAAAATTTTTGATTTGTTCAAAACAAAAACTATTTCACTCTACATTTAATGCTTCAGCTTGTTCAGTCAGTAGTTTTGAAACACACAATATTTTATTTTTTCAGCAATCATGATTGGTCCCCGTTCCAGAAATTTAATTTTGTGAATCCAGTTTAGAAATAGAATAATAATATTAAGAACTTATGTAATGAATTAATTTAGATTGTGTGATGTTAGTAACTCAATAACAGAACAAAATATGTATGAGGAAATTATTCTGTAATACAGTCCGGAATTGAATGGTTAAATATCTGTGTTAGGTTAAGTATTACTTATTTAATTTGCTAAAACTAGGAACATAGTTTGTACATTGCATAAAACTTTAAATAATGAATACAAGTAAACTTTTTTTTTTTTTTATGTTTAAGCTCAATAATTCATCTAGAATAATATTCTGTTGCAAACAAGTAAACTTCTGCATCTGAATGTGATACATGTTAACTTAGAAGGAATGATATTGGAGAGGACAGTGTTTAATAAGTCAACATGTATCACAGTCATCATAATTCTACTCATGGCAGTAATTACTATCTTGTAACAGGTTATATCTTGTTCAAAATAATAATAATAATAATAAACTATCTATTTCAGAACAATTTATTTAGTTGCAATTCATCTGCCAAACAATTTTATAAATTTGAAAACTTCTAGCATTTAATAATTTTAAAAATATTTAAAAATATAACAATTAATCTCATTGACTGATCTTTAATTTCCTTGTCAACTTGTAAAATGTAGATTTTTGTTTCAGAGATTTATTATTTCCTTTTAGATATTATTTTATTTTAAGATTATGATCTGTATCAGAGTGATGCATCTCTTCGTTTCATCTGGAGGTTCCAGGTTCTAGTTCCCATAAAGCATGACATATTTTTCACATTCTACAAAATTCATCATCCATCATAAAAACTTTTATTAGGCATCAGCCTGTTGTAACAGTTTGAATAAATAAATAATTCTACACAACAGGTTACAAGCGTAGAGGGGTCTGAGGTTACTTGTCAGATTGGCTGAGTCCATCATCAATTTGTATGACCTTTCAGATTCTTTACGAGTATATCTAATAATTGATTAAGAGCACAAGCCTAACTGCAGTTTACAATTATGGTGTGCCTTATTTAACGTAATGTAATGGTCTTATTCCGGCAATACGAATCTAAAATTTAAAAATTTTTTTAAAATGATAAGTACAGTGATTTACGTCATCTGTTGTTAATAGAATTCATCTGTTTCCTCATTCTTTGCTATTGTTCTCTTATTATTCAACACAAGTCTTATCTGAACATATCTCCTCTACATTCTGTAAAATTCTATACATTAAATTTTCTGCTTCACATATTCTTTGTCTTCCCCTTTGTAATTTACTCACTTTTTTCATTTAGCATTAAGAATGTGATATCTTAATCTATTTTACTGAGTTTTAGATTTATTTTGTTTTGTAGAATTATGGATACAGGGATTTGCAGTTTAATGATAAATGCTATGAGATAAACAAAATCTGTTACTTTTTAAAGTTATTTTTAAAAACATGAGGAAGTTTCTTTCAATTTTATAGATCAATATTGATTTATGACTTCATTATTTGACACATCTATATACAGTTGAAAGAAGATGTGAATAAATATTACGTTAGATGTCCTATCTTTTCTAAATTCTATTTGTGTTACCAAATCTTAAAGAATGAAATACGGTTTCATGAGAAGCTTTTAATAAAAAATTATAAAAAAAAATCTGAAAAATCTTTATTAACCTGTGAACGACATTAATTAGTAAAGTAAATGAAGGTAATTTTTATCTTTTTTCTATATTAACTCATAAATAATGAATTATGTTTTCCACCATCACTGGAGAGTGTATTTTTACTTCTTTGTACAAAGTAAAGGAAGTGTTGTGATTGCAAAAAATTTTGGTTTTCAAATTTCAATGGAAATATCCACTTTGGGTATCCCTGAATCCATTTTGACTAGTTTTGGCATGACATCTATACGTACGTATGTATCTCGCACAATTCAAAAACAATTAGCCGAAGAATGTTGTAATTTTTGATTTAGGATTGCTGTAACAACTAGTTGTGCACCTCCCCTTTTGATTGCAATCAACTGGACCAAAAGTGTCCAAAAAAGCCCAAAATCCAAAAAAAATTGGATTTTGAACTTTTTCTTAACTACAGTAATAAGTCCTCATTGAGAGCTTTTCAACAATATATCATGAGTGGTACTTATTATGATTGGTTCATAGCCAAGTTATAGCCAAATAAAAGTTTAACTAATGAAATATTTGGATCTTACAGAGGAAGGAACATCAGTTTGAATCAGACTTCATCTTCTTTTTTTAACTTTTTTTCTAATTTAAATTTATTGATTTTTTCTTCAGTCATTTGACTGGTTTGATGCAGCTGTTCAAGATTTCCTATCTAGTGCCAATTGTTTTATTTCAGTATACTCCCTACATTCTACATCCTTAAAACTTTGTTTTATATATTCCAAACATTGCCTGCCTGGACAATTTTTCCCTAATACCTGTCCCTCCAATATTAAAACAACTATTTCTTTAATCCACTCTTCTTTTCGCTAGTTTGCACTTCCTGTTTGTAGTATTTCTTAATTGTTGGTATTTCCTTTTACTTTCTTCATCACTAGTATTCTTACATTTTCTACGTTCATCCATTAGCAGCAATATATCCTGTGATATCTAAGGTTTTTCTACCAGTTCTCTTTGTTCCGCCTAAGTTTGCTTCTACTGATTTAACAGTTTCCTTTTTAACATTCTCTCATTCTTCTTCTACATTTTCCACCTTCTTTTTTACTCAGACCTCTTGCAATGTCCTCCTCAAAAATCTTCTTTACCTTTTCTTCCTCAAGCTTTTCAAAATTCCACCAATTCATCTGACACCTTTTCTTCAGGTTTTTAAACCTGAAGAAAAGGTGTCGCAATAGGTGAAGAAAACCCACATATAGACTTTAACAATCATTGTCGGCCTAGGTCTTGATTTTATCCTTATTACAATGATTTTGTTGTTATGCATTTTGAAATACTCTACTCTCTTCCCTATTTTCTTGTTCATTATGAAACCTACTCCTTCCTGGCCATTATCTGAAGCTGTGTTAATTATTCTAAAATCATCTGACCAAAAGTATTTTTCCTCTTCACCGAACCACGCTAATCCCTACTACATCTACATTTAATCTATCCATTTTCCTTTTTAAATTTTCTAACCTACCAACCTTTTTTTAGACTTCTAACATTCCACGCTCTGACTCGTAGAATGTTATTTTTTAATTTTCTGGTGACCCTTTCCTTAGTACTACCCACTCGGAGATCCGAATGATTTTACCAAGGATCTTATGAAAATGCAGCGGGTTAGATTTTCTTGGAAAAAAAGCAGCTGTAGTTTTCCATTGCTTTCAGCTGCGCATTACTCAGAAGATGAAGTGATGTTGATATGGCTGTCTAAGTCCTTCTGACCTACACGCTTAACAACTACTGAAAGAACTGCTGCCCTCTTTCAGGAATCATTCATTAGTCTGGCTCTCAACAGATACCTCTCCAATATGGTTGGACCTACGGTCCAGCTACTCTGTTTCACTGAGCACTCAAGCCTCCTCACCATCGGCAAGGTCTCATGATTCTTAGAGGGAGATGATTTATTAATAATTATTAACCCCTGATTGTAAAAAAAAATTACGATAAATAATAACAAAAAAAAGCAAAAAATATCAGAAGTTATTAATGAAATAAAATTTTATGTATTTTTCATTTAAAAAAAAAATATTATATGTAATTTAATAGGCGTACAAGGAAGTCATGTGGTGTTTACATCAGATTTTTATAATTGAAATAGAAGAAGGGTTTTAAAAATTAAACTAAGAAAACTTTTGTTTATCTATTTCTATGAGCCGTCAAAATCACTATAATGCTGTTACTATTGATAATACCGTTCAGTTCCTCAAGTTTTGATTTGAATATTTAAATTTTTTTGAAATTAATTATAACAATTTACGTAATACTGAAGTTAGTTATGATATTGCACTTTACTTTTTGTAATTTTACACTCTTATATGGTTTTCTTTATAAGGAACATGGTATACAACTATTAAACATATTAAAAACTGTAATTTACTTAGTGATACGAGGTGCGACAATAAAGTAATGAGACTGATTTTTCTTTGCAAGATGTGGCAACCCTGCAGCTTGCGTAGGCACACCATCTTTGACCTTGATCTATAAGCTACTTCTAGTCCAAGCGGCACATTGATGCAACTGCTCAGTCGTGAGTTGTGCTGTAATAAGTGAACACGTGTTTGTGTCTCTCGTCACAGAAATTAAACCGCAAAATGTTGCGCAACGGTAAGCCATTTCTTTTTGCGTTAAATTGGGTGAAAACGCGACGACAACTTATGGTAAGCTTCAGAAGGCTTTTGGAGAGGAGGTTATGTCAAGAGCTAAAGTTTTTCGGTGGCATAAAATTTTTAGTGAAGGCAGAACGAATGTTGAAGATGAAGACCGCAGTGGACGACCATCAACCTCACGGACAGATGTCAACTTCACCAGGGTGCGTGAAATCGTACGATCTGATCGAAGACTATCCGTGAAAATGATTGCAGAAGAACTCAACATCAATCGAGAAACGGTTCGTCTAATATTAACTGAAGATCTTGGTATGAGAAAGATTTGTGCAAAAATGGTCCCCAAAAATCTCACACAACAGCGAGAAACACGGAAAAATGTGGCAGCCGATCTGTTAGAGCAAACGGAAATCAATCCAGATTTGTTGAGCCGTGTTATCACTGGTGATGAAGGTTGGTTTTTTCAATACGATCCAGAGACAAAACGCCAAAGTTCGCATTGGTGCTCATAGGGATCACCCAGACCAAAAAAAGCTCGCATGTCAAAGTCAAAAGTGAAATGCATGCTTGTGTGCTTCTTCGATTCCAAGGGAATTGTTCATAAAGAGCGGGTGCCTCCTGGACAAACAGTTAACCAATATTTCTACAAAGAAATTTTAGTAAGACTTCGTAAACGAGTTCTTCGTGTCCGTGCCAACATTGCTGATAATTGGATTCTGCATCACGATAATGCGCCATCCCATACTGCTCTGTCAGTACAGCAATTTTTAACCACAAAACAAATTTCAGTACTACCACAGCCACCTTATTCACCAGATATCGCTCCGTACGACTTTTTTCTATTTCCAAGAGTCAAAATGGCGGTCAAGGGACACCATTTTCAAACAACACAAGATGTCCAAAAAGCTGTGACGAAGGTCTTGGAGGATATTACGGAAGATCAGTTCCAGAAATGTTACCATCAATGGCAGAAGCGCTGGAATAAGTGTGTGCAATCAGAGGGGAACTACTTTGAAGGAGACAACACTAAACATGACTAAAACGGTAAGCAACATTTTTTTCACATCAGACTCATTACTTTATTGCCGCACCTCGTATGTTAAAAATCTATATTGCTGGACCATTCTTGATAATTATAAAAATCTGATTTGGTTTTTACTATTTACTTTGATGATAATGTGCCAGTACAGTACATAGAAATGGGGGTAAATATATTATAATAAATGTTTCATCCTTTCTTTTACATTTATTAATTAATAGATAAACCAGTCTTTAATTTTAAAATATTTCCTGATTATGGGAATAAAAATGTGAATAGCGGTGATTTATCTTTCATTAATAGAAAACAAAAAGAAAATGCTGTAAATTATTAATAGATGATGTGAGAAATAATAGCTGGTATCCAAAGTAGAAATAACGTGATTTTTTTTTAATTTATGAGAATATAATAAATATAAGTGTGAATTTATATAAATTATATATGCATTTAGAAAAATAAGTAGACATCAGTTTTCCATAAATGAAGCAAGTAGATGTTTTGTTATTAGAAAACTGTTTTTCCCTCTAAAATACGAATTAACTTCTTTCAATAGTTTTCCCATAATCTAATAGAAAATTTGAATTAAGTATATTGTTGGACAATATTATATCTCCGTAACCTTATTTTTGGATTTGAGATAAAGAAACTGCATAAGTTTTTAAAAGTACATACTGCATTATTTTAAATACATTTTTAATGATAATTTAATACATGACACTGATTACTGTCTATTTGTTTATAATTTTCACTACAACGATTTTTTTTAATGAAAATTTTTTCATTAAAATTCTGAGGAAAATAAATAATTCTTAATTATAAACAAAAGTCAGATGCATCCTGGTCTCGAACTGCTACCAAGGGTGTCGAATAAAAAACATGCCACCTCATTCTGGCACCTATGCAACAATGGATTAAAATAAAATGCTCTATATAAACCCAAGAGGGAGTATTTAAATCTAAGAGAGAGAGAGAGAGAGAGAGAGAGAGAGAGAGAGAGAGAGAGAGAGAGAGAGAGAGAGAGAGAGGAGAGAGAGAAATATATTTTATTGGTACATATATTTTACGTTAAAAAAGTATGCAAATAAAGCTTTTCTTTGTAAACGATGAAGTTTTTTTTTCTTTTTACGATAAATTTTTTTTCGAAAACATTATTGATAGGTAGATGTACATACAAACCCACCGGGTTGGTCTAGTGGTGAACGCGTCTTCCCAAATCAGCTGATTTGGAAGTCGAGAGTTCCAGCGTTCAAGTCAGTTATTTTAACACCGATTTGAATACTAGATCGTGAATACCGGTGTTCTTTGGTGATTGGGTTTCAATTAACCACACATCTCAGGAATGGTAGAACTGAGAATGTACAAGACTACACTTCATTTACAGTCATACATATCATCCTCATTCATCCTCCGAAGTATTATCTAAACGGTAGTTACCGGAGGCTAAACAGGAAAAAAGAAGAGATGTACATACAGATTATTGAAAAGCTAGTATCTACGTTTAGAGTATACAAAAAAAAAAAAAATCATTTAATTAATACTATAAAACAATTATATATCACGTTTATCTATAAACTTATAATATTTTCCGGTTTTACTTTTAAGCTAAGTTAACATTTTAATAAATAAAGAAGAATGTATAATTTAATAAACTGAACAGATAAATGAGTAGATGTGTATCGGTATTGAATCTATGTTTCATCAGTATTATTAATAAAAACATATTTCCTTTCTAACTTTTTTATTAACTAATATATTTTTTCTATATAACTGGGTCAGAATAATATTTTTTTTTTTTATTAAAAAAGAAAAAAATATTTGCTTTATTTACTTTTTGAATGGTAATACAATTAGAAATATACATAATAAAATTAATCCATTGATGAAGCCGTTACTTGATGAAAAAATCCATTTTAACAAAATAAAATAAACAAATATGTTATTTGTTTTTTTTTTTTTACTATCATTATTTGTTTATTTTCTTTTAATAATAAAATTTAATTTATTAGATCTTATAGTAGATTTATTGAGATTAAACAGTTATTATTCAAATTTAAGATAGTTGCTTAAAAGATATAAAACGACATATCCGATAGAATAATGCAAAATAAAAACGAGTGTTGATCTTGAACTGGAAACGTATAATAGAATTAAACGACTAGACTAGAATAGCATACGAAGAGAATAAAACTTTAAAAAATTCGTTTTTTAAACCTTATAAAACTTGTCCCAAATTATATCTACTCACGCAATTAATATTTCATCAAAACGTTTTTCCAGCTTATGTTCATTCTTAATAACAAGAATTAGAATATTTATTACAATCAATGATTCTATTACAATTTTTGTTTTAAGAGATTAATTTTGGTTGTAAATTAATTATTTTATCAATCGAAATCAATTTAATAAAGTAACATGAATTAAATACATTTTATTAGATGTTATAATTTATACAGGCTATAGGATGTAGCGATGATAAAAGAGTATGAAAATGAACAGATTTAATGAAGAATTGTTATTAAGATAATAATTATATTTTCTGTTAAGATCATCATTGTTTATCTGTCTTAGCGTCATTCTTTCATTATACGTTGACGTGTATCGGAACACCTCCATTATCAAAACTTATTGCACTTATCTTGTTTGTTACGTAATAACATTTATGGAGTCGGGATATCAACAGAAGAAAAATTAGAAACATGTTAAAATGCGGTAGAATTCTTGAGAGCTGATTTGGAAGTCGAGAGTTCCAGCGTTCAAGTCCTAGTAAAGCTAGTTATTTTTACACGGATTTGAATACTAGATCGTGTATACCGGTGTTCTTTGGTGGTTGGGTTTCGATTAACCACACATCTCAGGAACGGTCGAACTGAGAATGTACAAGACTACACTTCATTTACACTCATTCATATCACCCTCATTCATCCTCTGAAGAATTATCTAAACGGTAGTTACCGGAGGCTAAACAGGAAAAAAAGAAAGAATTGTTGAGAATTAAATTTCAACACGAAGGTCAACGCTCTAAAATAAATAACACGGCGTCGCCGGAAAACTCGTCCTATTATCGTAAATTTGATGCTCATGTATTTATGTTTATAAACGAATATTTAAACGTAGAAGACGAATAATTTTGGAAAGCGTTATTTATTTTTATACATTTTGATCGTTACACATTGTTTTTACTTTCAATGTTCGCATAAAAATGAATCTTGACATTCGGGTTATTTGTTGACAAGTCTAACTAGAAGGCCGGTACACTTGATTTTTAATCGTGTTTTTATGTTAAACATCTTTATTTTTAAAAGTAGGTATAACCTAGATAAAATATTTTCAAGAACGTGTTTAATGAGAATTCGTTTACCTTATATATGAAACTCGTTCTTACTGGGAAAGTTAAGCAGTGCAATATATTAATATCCGCTTTCAATACATTTTTTTTTGACGTTGTAAAGATACTAATAAACAGGTAGCAATTATTTATCTTAGCATTACTGACTTACTGAGTCGACATGAGTTTTATTCCAGTAGGTTAATTTCTTCGATACAATCGGCTATTTCAGTCCTAATTTAAAAATGTATTTTATGATTTAAGTAACTTTAATTAGTTTAATTAAATGTTTTTTAAACATTTTATTTATATTAATGAAAATTTTTTTAATTTACTATTATTTTTTCGTAATTAATCGTTAAATATTTAATTAAATAATTCAAAATTACAACTTTTATAATATTTTGGGCCAATAGACTTGTTCCATAAAATTACGTTGAAATTAAAAACTAATAATACTATTATTATTATAATATTAAGATTTAAAAATGAGAATTATTAGAAAATTGTCAATTAAAAAAAAAAAAAAAAAAAACAACGGAGAAAAGTTGAACTTATAATTAAGTGTACTCACCAAAATGTAACTATGACCGACTCACTTTTTGAGTAGCCTACAAAAAAGTATTTTTGATGGCCTGCAACTTAGCTGGAAACTCTGAAATTTAGTTTATCAGTATTAAATATATTAAAATTTCATCACACTATGAAATTTTCGAGAATTTGAATTTTTTAATTTATCTAAAGAAATTATTATTGCTATTTTATTTGATAAGAACTGGTGACTGCCAAAAAATATCTAAAAACATAAGCTTTATTTATTTGTTAATTGATTGATCATTTCGTTGAATATCTGTTTTCAGATATTTGGCGCAGTTAAATACTATATGACATTGACAAATCATTTAATTTTAACATTTATGGAAACAAAAATCACCCGTAATTAGAATGGTTTTATAGTATATATTTTATTTTAAAGGTAAAGTGCAAATCTTCTGTTGTATTTGTATATTTTGTTAATTTTCGTTGAATTACAATAAATGTTTTATTTTATAAACATTTAAACCTATGCAGAAGAAGATCTTATCAAAACTACGCGAAACCGACCAGTTTTTCCTCTGTGTTGTTGCAGTTGGTGCTTCTCTTAAACCAGGAAATCCATTCTTTTTTTTGCGAAAGACTTGATTTTGTGTTATCATCGCCTAGAGGAATTCATTTAATACGATTTATGGTTAAATATTATAATTGACTACGTTATGCTTTTTTGTTTAATGTATTTTTTTTTGTCAAATTTAGTGACAGTAAATTTTATAATGTTAAATGTATGGGAGTTAGTGACTTTTACGCGTTTATTATAAAATTGACACATTTATTTTCCTGTATGTTCTGTTCTGTCAAGTGATTATTAAAGATCGATTATGGTCTTCTGTATAGATAAATTTGAACGTGAGAGCAATCTCTTTACTTATTTGAATAAATAAAGAATTTTCCTTCTATGTTGAAAGAAATTAACTCATCGATATTTCCAAAAAGTTTCTGAATTAAATATAGAATTGTCATCGGGTATAAACTAAATTAGATCGTATTGTGATCAGTGTAAGGCTATCCTACTTTAAACATACGTACTAGTGCGGTACTATACATGTTATTTTTAATGTTACGCGTCACTATGAACATTATCAAGTAACAATGTGTAATAATAATAATAATAATAATAATAAAAAAAAAGGTAGTTAAAGAATGTTTTAAAATATAACTCCACGCTCTGTTTTAATAAATTAATATACAATATTCAAGAAATCTGTATATTACAAGCGCTTTGAAACATTCTTTATATTTCAATCAACCCAAATGTTTTACAATTACAACCTTGGCGTTGAATAGTTTTCACATTGGCTAATACGTTTTTGGTGTTGTATGAACGGGCTAGAGATTTATGAAAATGTTGATTAAATTAAAAAAAAAAAGGATTTTTTTTCCGTAATGATATTTTTATACAAATTACTATTCCTAAATTTATTTGTTCGGGATAAGTTTCTACTAAAATTAATCACACATTAAAATGACTGAAATAATAATTTATTATTTTTTTTTAATTGTACATCTTGTATAATTGATATAAATAAATTATATAAATATGAAAAGTTAAAAAATAATATATATATAAAAACATTCTTACCCAAATATAATTACAAAACAGTTATGGATTACAGTAAAAAAATATGTATCTACATATATATTTATATCTACATATATATTTTTTATATTATTACTATAAAAATATATGAATAACACTCTTTATTTTAGAAATTATCGTACTAAATTAAAAAAAATAAAATATTCTTTATATTCATCGTCAAATGATTTACATCAAATAAAATTTATTTTAAATTATAAAATTATATGAAAAATGAATTAAAAAAAAAATGTAAACAACTATTTTTAAAAGTTAATAATTTTCGTAAGTGAGATCATTTTACGTTTTGTAAAAAAAAAGATAAAAAACGAAATGAAATTTAATTTATAATAACAAAAAATTATTATTTTATGAAATTCAATCGTTGCGGATATTTTATAATATAAAAATTTTCATTTGCTGAAAATGATATCAAAACGGTTAACTTACATTTCTATCTTTTCTAGAAAATGTTTTAAATAATGAATAAATGTTACATTTCTATTTATACATTTTCAATAATATTCCAAATAATACGTATAAAAAAATGTACTATGCTTTTACGTACTAATACATAAAAATTTCTTTCATCAGTCTTATAATAAAAAAAATGGTTAAGTGCATTTCGAATTATAAATACAACTGGTAGTACTTTATTATCGCTTATTTTGCTAAGTACTCTACATAATATTCTAGATGTATTAGTGTTTTTTCAAATTTCACAGAAAAAAGAAATGCATTTTTATCGCTAAGTATTGTAATAAATATTTATTACTATTGATACTTCAAAAAGTGATATAAAAATTTATTTCTATAACAATCTACGCAAAATATTCTTTTTGAGATGCAATAGTATACTTTTTATTACGAATTAGAACATTTACATCGGTATTGAATTTACATAAACAATTTTATGTCGTACATAATTTTAAGTTGTGTTTTACTATTATACAAGTTTATAATCTTCTAAATTTTCCATTAAAGTTATTATTATTTTTTTTTTACTAAAAAAGTACTACTTGATTATAACTGTTAATTTGATTAACTGCGAATTATTTTTATAGAATTTTAAGTAAATTTTATTGAGATTTGAGACATCAAGATTTATGATCATTCATATAAACGACATTATGGTATTGCAGTTTACTTGTGCAAATTGTGTAAAAATATAATATTAATTCGTTATAAATAAATAAAAATTTATATTTGATATCTATCAATAAGACATAACTGTTATAGTTAATAAATAATAAGTATTTTTATTTAATAATAAAATAATTTAAAAAAAAATTTCTTTTAATAATATTTGTCTGAATGTTATTTCGTAATAAGTTTATGCATAAAAAACATTTTTAGTTTTTAAAAGATTTTCCATTACTAAATAAAAAAGGTAACACGGGTTTTTAAAACATTTATTAAAAAAATTTACTATAAGAAAAATTTTGAGAAATTCATGGCATTAAATTTATAACTTTATATAATACTCTATTAATCTATTACTTATACGAATTAATAATATTTAACTTACTGTCTACAAGTCTTTTATTATTTGGTTTATAATGCACCATAATATAACATACATATATTTTTTTATTTACTTTTTAACACGTTATACGTATAATATTACGTAATATATTTACATACTTAAAATTAATCTATTATATATCACACATCATATAGGTTTTTTCTAAAAATAAAACATTTGTTTTCTTACCCTTTTACTGTGTTTCTAATGACTTTCGTATTGGTGTCCTCCGTTAGAATACCCTGAATGATGTTCGTGTTTTATTTCATGTACCGGTACGTGTACCGTATAATGTTTGTATACTTTGTAAGGTACCGGTATCTCTACCGGTACTTTTACAGGTACTTTAACCGGGTACGGTACGGGTTTCTCGACCGGTACGGGTACCCTCTTTTCTACAGGGACGGGTACCGGTTTCGGTATGTGTACCGGTACGGGTCTTTCGAACGGTACTTTAACCGGATAAGGGATATGTTTTTCTACAGGGTAAGGTACCGCCTTTTCGACAGGGATGTGAACGGGTACCGGTCTGTATACCGGAACTTTTACCGGATAAGGTATATGTTTTTCCACAGGAACCGGGATTTTTTTCTCTACGTATACCGGATAAGGTTTAATGACGTGAACCGGTACCGGACGATCTACGGGAACTTTAACGGGAAAAGGTATCTTCTTTTCTACGTGGTACGGTTGAGGTACCGGGACTTTAACCGGGTAAGGTACGTGTTTTTCAACGGTCACCGGATACGGCTTCGGTACGAACACCGCGTACGGACGATCTACGGGTACTTTTACGGGAACCGGCACTTTTTTCTCCACTTCAACTGTGTACGGAACCGGCACTTTTTTCTCCACTGTAATTGTTTTTACGTGTTCGGCGTGTCCAACTTGTTGAGCTCCTCCTGAATATCCTTCCAAATATCCTCCTGATGTCGCCGAATGTCCGTATTGTCCACCGGAATATCCGTGTTCTCCTCCAGAATATCCTTGTCCTCCTCCAGAATATCCGTGTCCTCCTCCAGAATATCCGAATCCTCCTTCAGAATATCCGTGTCCTCCTCCAGAATATCCATTTGAGTACGCCGTATAATCTGTTAGACCTCGTTTGTCTTGTTTTTTATCGTCGTTAGTATTATTGTCGGTTTGTTGCGATTTACTGTTATCGGCGAGGACTATCCCCACACTAATAAGTAAAGCGAACACTACCTGACACTTCATCTTGTTGTCTGATACTGATGCTGTTGAAGTTACAGCGAACCAGTTTTATACTCGTTTCGCTTCCGTCGTTCGTTGTATAAGGTCACGCAAGAAGGACCACCTTCTTTATCTTAGTGAAAGTGGACGCTCGTAATCGTCGGTTTCACACACTTATGTTATTTTTAAATTTTTATCGCGGTTACTCCATTCATTGTTTATGTGTTATTTTTTAACGGTGGGTCACCCCTCCCAAAAGGTGACGCAAACGAATTGATGTTAAGACGTCGAAAGAAACAGACTGTTAAAAAAATAACTAATTTACAATTACTATTTTAATGTTTTTATTTTTTTAAACAGAATAAATACGTTGATGAGAGTTATTTAAATACAAATTGCAATTTTCGTTCAATGTTTAAAATCGTATTAATATATATTTTACAATTATTTTCTCGGTAAAACAAAGTATATCGGTAATTATTACTAATTATTATTTCTTTCGAGCAGACCATATATTTTTCTTGTTTTTATAATTTGTGTTTGAATTATTGTTATCCATAATCAGAAACCGCATAAATAATATTATCTGAATGAATAAGGAACAATAATTCAAATACTATCCTTTTTTACTATCCCTTAATGGGTGTGAAATGCAAAACGAATTTTCTTTAACGTAATTTAGTCTAGTGTTAAACTGTTTTGTATGCATATTTAGAAATAAAACATTTTTTCAACGGTTGGATTAATGTTTTATATCTTAATTTTTCTGACGCTTTGCGTTATAGTTTAGATAATTCAAATTTATTTTTGTTTTAATCTAACGGGAAATGTATTGCTCTAAAGTATATATGTTATTGATATTAATACGTGATCAGTTTTATCTTTGTCTGTTACAGTTGGTTTTTATAAAATTAATAGAATAATATATATAAGATACCCAGTAACAACAATCTAAATGCATATTAGCTTTGATTTTTATGTTGACCAGTTTACATAAACGTTATCAAAATAGGACTTTACATTACTTGGATGTTTAATTGAAGTCTACAAAATTGTTGTGTACCGTTTGCCCAACTCAAAATTTAACGGCTCGTTTTAAATCGGAATTACATTAACATTTTACCATTTTTTTTCAGTAGAATAAAATTTACGAAGCAATAACTTATTAGTTAATGTTTTACACAATAATAATATGTTACGATTATATTTTTCTGTGGATCTTTACTAACTTAATATTAATTTTCATTAGTTTTTCTTTTGTCCTCTTTTTTCTTCATATCTACACAGGTGAGCAAATTTAAAACAGATTTTAGCAAACTTTAAGTAGATTTAATATTAACTGTATTGGTACTGCTTTCCAACAAATAACAGATACTACATGAATATTTTTCTTGTATCTATCTGTCGTGTAATAACTAAAACTATCTATATTATTTTTCTTAACCCTACTCTCTTTCTTTCTTATTTTCTTATTTAACCTTATTTATTCTTCTCTAAAATATATTACAGTACTTGTTCATTATAGTCTGATAAAGGCATTTTAGATAGTAAACATTTGTTTTAAATTCTTAAATTTTAATTTCATTTATAATTCCTTATTCGTACTTCTAATTGTCAGTAAGTAAATAAATATATAATGTTTATTACTTTTATTTCTTATTACGAGCTCTTCGCTGTAAACTTCTTCAAATTTATCAAATTTTTAAAAAGTAGTTGAACTTTTCTTTCGTTTCCTGATTTTTTTCAGCAAATAGTTTTAAAATGGACTGGCGAATTCTTTATATCTTCTTTTTCTGTCCCTCCTGATCGTGTACTGAATTTAGATATTAACGGATATACTTGTCAGTGACGTTTAATTTCTCTTTAATGTATGGTACTAATCACAATTTTGCTTGTAATTTCGCCGTTGGGAATTTGTAATTTTAAATTCAAATTTTGTTTTGTTTTTTAAAAATTGTAGAGTATCCTCGACAAATATAAATTGTAAAAATTATGTGTTTTTTTCCCGATTTGTATGCAACGTTTTACATTAAGTAACCAACCTTTTTAAATGACTGTTATTCCCTACTTATCGCAGACGAAATTTTCGAAAAGTTATTGGCTAGAACCGATTCAGTCGTTCTTTTAATTTCTATTTTTAAAAATATCTTTTTCTATAGTACTGTGTACTCTATTTTACCCGGTGTAACTATAAAATCGTTAAAATTAGAAAATAGTTGACGAAATACTATTCGTATATTATCATTTCACTATTGATTACGGTAGAGCCGTCATAAAATGCCGTTTCATGATACATTTAAGCTTCTTAGTCAAAACAATCGATTTATTATCTGTAAGACCACAATACCATTTAAGAGGATGCTCCTTTATTAAAGGAAAATAATCTATGTTATCCGCATTCGCTGTACAATTTTCCGATGGCATAATTCAAGAGTTTAAATGGACCCTATTGGCATACCGGTTGAATTTAAACAGATTAAATCTTCCAATGGATTAAACTATTTTTGTCTATATCCAAGCGGATTAAATATGGTTTTTTGAATCGTATTAGTCAAGAGATAAGATTACTCCTTCGTTAAAATACGAATGTCACAGTTCAGATAAAAAAATTTAACCACTTTTTTCAGATGAGTTTAACGTTAAATACAATTTTAAAATATTTATACTGAACAAATGTTTCTCTTATCATATCCCTAAAATTGCCCATAAAAAATCCCCATTTAACGACTTAAAATCTATTTCCGGATAACGATCGAAGATTACAGAATGTTTTATTTTTATATATGCTTATATTATTGATCGAAATATTTTTAATTTTTCAATATTTAAATAGGTAACACATCTACTGTACTGGTTTCCTTTTGAATGTCGAAGAAGCGACAAAGCATATTCGTTTTTCCAAATCGTTTTGGGGCAATGATTTAATCTATCGATAGTGGAAAATATTTTTACTATACTGTTTCATTTACGAAAGCATTTTCATTGAAAATATTACTTTTAAATCCCAAATATTTGCTTTGTTCTCTTTAATAAATAAAAAAAAAAGAAAATACTTATTATAGATAAATCTACTAATTTGTAAAGTTTGTGACTGATTATTCACAAAAAAAAATATATTTTTTTAAAAGTAATATAAATACCTAATAATTAAGGAAATTTAGTGGTTCCATAGAATTTATTAAGAGATTAACAAGTCTACCAAAAATACATCTATTTCAGTTTCTACTAATACATCTATTTATTCTTCGGCCCAAAAAATACTTTTAAAAATGAAATATTCCAACTATAGACGAAATGGTTGAAATAATTCGTCATTAAGAATTCCATTGATCACGTTACTTTTTTTAATAAATTGGTTTTTTATGGATGAATGTTAAATTTTAACAATAGACAACAAGTTAATGGTTACAAAAAATATATATTGTAGTTTAAAACTACCATATATATATATATATATATAATGCATTTTTCTTAAAAATCTAATCGTTTTTTAAAATTATATAAATTTATTAAAAAACAAATATGACAATAAATAATACATTTTTAACAGATTTTAAAATAATAAAATGCTCAATAAAAATTATTATTCTTACTCGAAAATAGATAATCGATTAGAATTACATTTGAAATATTTTTTGAATGTAATTTTAACATCTTTGTTTAAAACATATTCCTACTTTCTTAAAATTACTGATAGATACATAAGTGTATAATAACAATAAAAATTTATTAAATAGCATTGGAATTAATTTGAATTACATTTGAACAGAATACAGCATTTTACAATAAAAAAGTAGTAATAAAATAAATAAATTTATATATTTTATTAATAATAAAGAAAAAAATGTGAAGTTGTTAACAAGTTATGCAGTACGTGTTGAAACAGCTTTTGTAAGACAAAAGAGATGAACGTAACAATTCACGTACCGTTAACTGTGTTATAAATTTCAAGTTCCTTTTGTTAAGGTTACATATTAGGAATAATTTAATGTAAATTAGGAATAATCGACAACCAAGGAAATAGGCTAAAATTAGGTAATTTTACAATCATTCTTTTTTAAAATATTTTTTCGCCTTTACTAAAAAAGAGATTTTAATATCTCTTTTTTAGTATTAAAACTCTCTTTTAGTTTAGTATTAAAAGCTATCTCTTTTTTAGTATTAGTAATTAAAAAATGATTCCCGAAAAAAACGTTGTTGACAAAAGTCTTTCTTTTTATTCCGGCGTGGTTCCGTCGTGATTTTGTACTATATTAGCAAATACCCCGTTTGAATTTTGAAAATCGGAAGATCGGTTGCGAAGATGTAACAACGTTTCCGAATTATCATGATCTGTTAGATCGAGATATATGCAAAAGTTAGCCTTCAACCAAGTAACGAACACCACGTTTGAATTTTAAAATCGGACGATTGTTTGCAGAGGTATTATAAGATCACCCCATTGCACCTCCCAAAACAGCGCCACAGGTGCATCCCGTTTGTTACCAGTTGATTGTGATGATTGGTCTAGCCTCGCACGAGTTATTCGCATCACCTCATCACTCTAGCCTCACACGCAGTTCCTAGGGAAGCCCATTATTATTAAACAGAAAATTTTTAAATCTGTTTAATATTATTTTATTTTATTTAACGTAAATTTGATTCTATTATTTTTGTAATATTTTTCATTCTATTGATTCGAATCATTCAGTTCAAATCTATCTCACACAGTGATAGAGGCTCACTGTTCATAGTTCATTAATCCAATTCATTAAATCATCCATTTCATTTTATTTATGTGTAATATACATATAATTATATATATATATATTTATTTTGATACTTCCGGTAACGTAAGGATTTCAACTAGGAGTCATACATCTAAATAGGTTCAGCTGTTGAGCTTCTACGGTGAACAAACATACATACATACATACATACACCCAAATACGTAACACCCTTTTTGAGCAGTCATGTAAAAATAGACGTTATTTTTATAAGAATTTATTTATCAAAACAATATTAGCGTAATTTGTTTTATTTATTTAAATAATACGTTTATCTCTGTTAAAATGTGCTACCATTAAAATTTTGGCCGGCCTTCGTTGCGCAAGTGAAAGTCTCGGCCTTTCATTCAAACGCAGTCCCGCGTTTGAATCTCGGTCAGGCATGGCATTTTCACACGCGCTACAAATAATTCATCTCATCTTCTAAAGCAATACCTAACGGTGGTCCCGGAGGCTAAACAAACGAAAAAGAAAAACATTAAAATTTTATTAGTTGTATTTTAATACTCGAATAAGTATTAACATCTAAATATTTATAAGGCACATTATTTTCCCATAATGTTCTTGTCTTTAAAGACCTAACAAAAAAGAACGACATTTATCAAACATTATAAATCCTTATAAATAATTGATCTATAAAAACTTATGATTTTTATAAATTTTTCTAAAATTCTATTTACAGGACTGAATATTTTAGAAAAACCTTTTCTGTAAAGGTGGAAACATCATTGTCACAGAGGTAAAGAATAAAAAAAACATGAAAAAAAAATTGAAATTTGATTGAAATATTCCAAAATATTGTCATTTGAGGCATTTTTGAAATTACTTTTTGTAATTCTTTAGTACAAAATACCTTAATAGTTAATAGAATTTTCGATTATTTTATAACTTAAAATTCAATTTAAAAAAAATCATTCAAGAAATCCTTCTTTATAATTTTCTTTTTCGCAACAAAACAATAAATAGATAAAACAAGAAAAGTAATCAAGACTGTCGGAATAATTATAACTTTCAACCTCACTGAGGGGAAACATTATACGCTTTGTTTATTAAGCTCTGTGCAAAATTCCGTGGAAGTTCAGCAACTTAAATATCAGCCTTTTTATCTACACCAATACATACAAGTCTATACAATATGTGGTAACAATAATAATTACTAACTGTAAAAAAAAAATAAAAACAAAAAACTTATCCTATCATAATTTTTTTTTATATATATATTTTTTAAAAGTTATTTTTGCTGTTTTAATTTTGTATTAAATTAAATAATAAATAGAGTAAGAATAAGTCTATTATTATTGTTATAATTTTCTGCTTTAGTTACTTCTGTATTTAATACGTAAATTGTAAATAATGTATATGCTCACAAAAAGTTTTGGTACATTAATACTTTTACGAATATTGTAATATATTTATTTTAAATATTATTACGTAAGTATAAATTTTACTTAATGGTCAGTTACATCTTGAAAACAGTTTATTCTTTTTTACTTAACTGATTTTCTTTTCTAGGCATGCGAAATTGCAGTTGGGTGCATACTAGGCATGCGAAATTGCACGGGTAAAAAATTGATATAAATTTAAATCTCAGTCCTTTTATTTCTTATTAGAAATTAATTTTTATTATTTTATAAAAAATAATAAAAATTAATTATTTTTATTATTTTATAAATTTATTAATAAATTTTATTTATTAATAAATTTTATTATTTTTATAAAAAAGTTTCTAAATTAATATTTTTGGACTGTGAAATGTTACGGTAAAGTTATCCCTTAAAATTCGTTTAATTATTTTGGGTTGATTCTTGTGCTTATGTAGTTAGTGTTTTCAGTAAACATCGGTTTTAAAGGGTATCTTGAGCTGAAAGATAAAGCAGAGTTTCTTCAAATATTTATATATCGGGTAGACGACCATAATTCTGTCCATCTCGACTTAGTTAAAGATTATGATAAAAATCTTTTGCTCTTAAATATGGTGGTCGTTTTCAACGTTAATTCCTTTTGTAAATCAAGCTAGCCGAAAGTTTATGAACTTTATTTAAATTAACTTACATTTTTCATGATGTGAAGACTTTAGTGCACTTTTTTTATGAATTGGCTTAAAAATGGAAATAATGTGAATTTAAAGTAAGGTGATGGTGCGATATTAAATATCCTATACTCAGTGTCTGTCTTTGTAGAATCTAAACACGAAAATATTGCTCAAAAGTCTACTTTAAAATCAGTAATTTGCGAGATATATATTCTTCATAAAAAATGAGAATAGATGAAGTGAATGATTAAAACAGGTTAATTTGATGATGACTTCGGTAGATGAGAATAATTGAGAGTTTTTGTTGAATATATGTTTGTACATTTGTTGTATTCACGTTACCTAAATAGATCAGTTTTTGTTGAATATATGTTTGTACATTTGTTGTATTCACGTTACCTAAATAGATCATATTTTTCTTGTTTCAAAATTGCATATAAATATTGACCTCTATTGTTTTCGATTTGCCTTCTTATTAAAATAAATACAGCTTCTGGTCCTCTAAATAATGTTAAGAGAACTGAAAATCATAATATTTTTCCAGTATAATAAGCTCAGTACGAATGCTTATTATTAAGAATAGCTATATCGTTTTTGTTTTGAGAAACTTCTATTTCATATCAAATCGCTTACATTGCTGCCATGGGACTCCTCATGTAGAAAAACTCGTCGCGAGGAAGTGGTCCTCTGTCGATTACGATTAGAACTTACGAGAGTCACACACGAGTACCTGATGTCAGCAGAACACGCACGCACCCCTATGCGCACGATGCAACTGCCCCTTGACTGTGCGCCACGTACTTATAGATTGCATATGTTATGCGGCGTTGCGCCGTAAATTTAAACTACCAAGAAACATCCGTGGTGTCTTGAGCAATGATCATGAAGTTTCAAACCGGATTTTTCTATTTTTGCGTAGCGCGGGGTTTATACAAAAAATTTAATATTGTTGCGTATGTTTTGTATCGGAAGAGTTTTTAATAAGTTTGTTTTTTGTTTTAATTTTTGTGGTTTTGTGTTTTTGACTCTGTTATCCGAGTAGGGAGCCTTTTACACTCCCTGTCGGATTTTGTTAAATTTTGTATAGTTTTTGTTATTATTTTTAGTTTTATGTTTCTTTTAAACAAATTTATTGTATTTTTAAGACTCCGACTGTGTCGGAGTCTTAAAATAATAGTCGAGGGTCTTAAATTATATAATTTTTATTAGTTTTAAGTTTTATTTTATTTTTTTTACTTTAGTTTTTAACCTAGTTTTATATTTAATGTTTATTATGTTTTTTTATTTTTTGTTAGTCTTTCTGTTATCCGAGATGGGTGTAAAGGACCCATCTCATGGGTGTAAAGGATGGGTCCTTTACACCCATCTCGGACTTTGTTAAATTCTATTTACTTTTTCAGTTTTGTTTTAATTTTATCTGTGATATTAGTTGTAAGTTTCTTTTATATTTTTTGTAAAAAAAAAATTCCGGGCGATGATAACGCGTAGGCGTTTTACGCCCTTAAAAAAAAAAAAAAAAAAAATTACATTCATTACGTACGGTATTGGGTCATGTGTACACATTGAAAATTTTCTTTCGTTTAATACCTTGTTAAAATCTGCTACATTTTCATATGTTTTGTTTTTAATAACCTTCAAAATCCTTAGGTTTGTTTTTAGTTTCTGTGGATTTTATTCATATAATTTACTCAGAATCAGATTTTCTACAACTTTTATGCGTTTAATACCCATTTAACAAAGTTATTTTCCGCCAAACATAAAGTAATATGTTTTTTTCGACCCCAAGTTTTTTATTACCCCAGATTTCTCGAAAACCACTAAAAATACAGTTCTAGGATATATATTTTTTTCTATTTTTTACTTCATATTTCATATAAAACCACTAAATTTACTTTTTAATTTGGATCCCAAGAATTACAGTCTGACTTAATTATTATCGAAGACGCTGAAATCAGAGAGAAATTTTTCGCTAGCCGACACTCGCTTACGAAACGTACCCGAACCTAAATTTATATGAAATTTCTTCTTTATTTTCACCTGTTCAGTAAGTCCTGAAAGATTTTTACATTCTTTGTGAATCACTCTGTAAAAGATATATTAAAATCTGAATTTACCTAAAACAATTCACACGGTTATGTACAAATTTTAACGTGTTTATTTTTATATGGAAAATATACGTAACTAGATCTATCTGTTATTCTACCATCTGCTAATAATTTTCACATTTATTGTAACTAAATGCCTTTTTAGTCTAAAGCATTTAACAATAATAATATTAGGGTTCCATTTGAAAAATATTGGTTGAAAGTACTTTATATTGATGTGACGATGTGTTCGTATAGTTTAGAAAAAATCTATTTATAATTGTTATTTGTATGAATATATCTCGCGCGCGCACGCACACAACACACCGAGATATAATACACAGCCTCTTCCCAGAGTAGGATACCAAAATTTTGGACCAACCGAAACTATTTTTGTTTTTTTTTGTTTACAAGTCTCAAGAAAGATTTTTATTTTTGGTAAATTCCTGATTATCCTAAAATTATATATTAGGCCCTCATTTTACAGATAGTGGTCGAGAATAATAAAAATTGTACTTGGACAAGCTTTGTTAAAAATAACAATAAATTAAATCTTAAGTGTTCGATAAGTTATTTTGAACGCTGTTTTTTAAAAAAAATTATATAATTTAAACCTTTATTGTAATGAGTCAAACAAAACATTCTAATCTATTCTTTGATGAATAACCTAATTGAAGAAAACGATTTAACGGGATAATAAAAATAAAAGAACAAAAAAAAATTAAGTTTGTATGAATTTTTCTATTCATTACTACTACTGTGTAAAAAAAAAAGACTAACCAGATTAAACTACATTTTATGGTAGTGGCAACAAATTGAGGACACGAACAAAATATATGAAAAATAATTAGATTTCATGAAAAAAAAAATTAAAATATAAAAAAAAGTATAAGAAAGGAAGAGTGTAAAGAACAGAAAAAGTTGTAATAAATTCAATTAATGATGTTAATAAATAAATAAAAAAATAAAAAAGTAGCAAAACAGCTCTTTTAAAGAACACGATATTGTTTATAAAAGATATTTACTACTAAATAACTAATGTTAGAAAGTAATTTAAAATAAGCCAATAATTGTGAGTAGTTAATGAATATTATTATATAATTTTAATTATTAAAACTTCTAATAAATTCAATTTTACATTATTTAACAGTTTTTTAATCGAACCGATAAATGAATAACAATAAATTACTTGTAAATTATGTGAGGTAGGTTTAGCAAAAGGAAACTATCATGTTACTATCCATTACTTTGCTTATACCATTAAAAAGTTGTCTTAAGTTAAAAGTTAAACGAAATTATTTCACTTGTTTAATTAATTTCATAACGAACTTGTGACGAGCAGTTCAATGGTTTATTCCACGGTATAACTACACAGAGTGGTAATGCCAGTTAGTTTATCTGTGTCTCTGTAAATTTACTAACATTTAAGTCAGTTAAATTGTCAGTCCCAGATGATAAATTT
Source organism: Lycorma delicatula (assembly GCF_047948215.1). NCBI lineage: Eukaryota > Metazoa > Arthropoda > Insecta > Hemiptera > Fulgoridae > Lycorma > Lycorma delicatula. The sequence goes on along the minus strand of NC_134456.1, from coordinate 21,777,869 downwards.
GGCTAGCAGACACATATACCATGTACAGTGGATACGTAGTTGTTAACAGCACATTGTTTTATTAAACAGTTAATTTATTCTCTGAATTCGAATGAAATTGGTAATTGAAAAATAAGATAACGCGTAATTTAAATTAAGTTTTTGTTACGAAAAGATTTAACCTTTTTCTTTTCTACCTTAATTGTAAGAAATCAAATTTGTTTTTATAATTCATAAAAATTAATTTTTCTTTAATATGGAGAAGTATAAAAATAGACTATGATATAAAAGTAACAAAAAAAATTACTTCATTTATCGTGACTTAAAAAAATATATTCATTGTTCAGAATGATGAAAAGCGGTTAAACATTTAAAAGATGTTGTAAAATAAAACCACTTAAATATCCTATATTTTAAGTTTAGATTATTTTAACACCTACTTGTTATTATTTTTTATTTCGAGAAAAAAGAATAACCTGTTTATAGAATTTGCTGAAATAAATAAAATTCTTGACAATTTTTAAAACTTATGAAATCCTTCCTCGTAAATAAACTGTAATCGTAATTTTATTACCTGAATATTTTATTTTAAATTACGGTGTACATTTATATACGTTAGATTTTTTGATTTAAGAGGTGCAGTTGTGAAATGGAATATATATTTTTTATGCAGTACATTTATGGGTGAAGAATGTGTGTTTCTACGGAAAACAAAAATATCCTATTACCATTTAGTTCGAGTACGATTAATTTTTCCACTTTTTTGAGCGTTTTATTAAGTAGTGTAAAATTATTGTTACAAGCGAATAAACTCTCTTTCCTTGGCATGTCAGTGATCAATCGGTATTCAGTCTTAAATTGCAGAAAATAGTATCGCAGAACAAAGTAAAAGTACATTAGAGCAACATAAAAACGATTACGTTTACTGAAATATTAAGACGCGATACTTTGTTGAAGATGTATCAGTATTTGTTTTGTAACTTGTGAACGAGGTACCGTGATTAGGCCAATGAATAAATTCCCTTTTTCAATTACCTAAGAGGTCCTTAAAGTCTACCGTTCTACTCTGCTCTGTTCTACAAAATCAATAAAACACCACATCTTGTTTGTTCACGTTTTATCAATAAACTCGTGTAAACCGATTAAACCAGAGTTTTTGTAAATGAATTACCGTCACGGGTGAAAGAAAATCGAAGTAAATAGGTATTAATGTTAAAATTAGTGGGAAATAATTGTCAAAATGACCTGACCTCCACAAGCAATGCATGTCGTAAGACGGAAGGAACCTTTCTCCGACCATTAATCTTCTTCCTTTTGTTTCAGTTTTAAGGTGGCTTGAATTTATTTATTTCTTCACGTTAGCGATATATGTATGTACGTAAGCGAATAAAATTATGTCCATTTATATTACTTATAGAGTATTCCTTTGCACTCAAATACCAAATAACAAGGAATCGGTAACTTTACGGATCCTGTATCCTTAACTCGAATGTAGCGGACCAAAATTATAACATTAGAAAATAGCGGAACATAAATGAGGAAAATAGGTTTAATAGTGAAACAGAATGATCTTTCTGCAGAGAGACGACGCAACGAGAAAAATACCCACTCAAAGGAGTGCTTCAAGACTCCTCTGGGTAGTATGTGCCACAATTTATCAGAAAACCAGATTATTTTTTCCCATGTCTGGTGTAGGACGTTACTGATACATGATTTTTGCGTTGAATAGCTCAATAATATATTGCATCAAATTGCTCATTTTCCAGATACAAAAGGAAAATCTAAGGTGAATTCTATCCTCAGAATTTCGTGGTGCGAGGAAGTATAGTAGTCATTATTTAGCTAAGTTCATTAGAGATTATTTCTCAACCGTAAATTTAATATTTCCGAAAAAACACAAAAATGTAATTTTTTGTGTTTTTTCGATAAATAAATTTAAATTCTTTTCTAGTATTCATTCTTCAAAAGAGTAGTGTGTAATGATTATGGACTAGAGGAATAGAGGATAATTGTCCTTTCTAATTCATAATCTGCCCTTTTAATTAATAATAGTTATCCTTTCATCTGGATACCAAGTGAAAAACTATTGATTATATTTGGAGGAGAAAGCGAAAGATTATGCAAAATTCTTATTTAAAGTAAACAAAGAGACCTAAAATTAAATTAATCAAATTATTTGGCACAACCGATATGTGTGATATATTCATTTACCGTTTGTCGGAGTGAAAAAAAAAAAACAGTATTTAGGAAAAATTACGATCTACGTAATTTGCAGGGTCAATGCAGGTTTGAGCCTCAATGATTAAAAATAATCATTATAAAATTCAGTACTAAAAGTTTTAATAATAAAAATATTCACGTTTAATAGTAACAAAAAGTAGTGCAGTGTCCCATAAATTTCCACAGGAAAAATAAACATTTTTTGTATGAAGGACATGGTGAATCAGGAAAAGATAAAAAAATAAATCATTTCAAGGAACATATCACCAATGCTATTACAAGCATGTGCTGGAGTTATGCTCCGGTTACAGTTGGAGTTACGCTTGTGATACGTTTCTTGAGATGATTAATTTTTTGTCTTTTCGTGATACACCATGGCCTTTATAAAAATGTTTATTTTTGTTGTGTATGGAGACTTATGGGAGTTACTTGTTTTTCTGTAGTGGTCGACACTCATCGAAATATGATTTCAAAATAATGGCAGATGTAGAGCATATTTTATAAATAAAAATGGTTTTCATAAAAAAAAAAATATTTTTGTATGTATGGAACTTGTAGAATACTGTTTATAAAAACTTATATGTACATACACCGATATGTTTATGATAAATGTCAGCGGCGTCTTTAAGGGAAAAATGTATACTGATCGTTTTTAAATACAGTAGATATTAAATAAGTTCATAGGTAACGAAGTTTTTTTTTCCATCTTTGTTGTAAGTCATCATTTTGATCTACTTCTCCATTCACAAAGGATATAAAATTCTTACTTCATAATCTCATTTTATAAATGGAGATTTTATACACGTCATCTTTTTCAATAAATATGTCGTGTGTATTAAAAATTTAGATATTTTTCTCTACATATGAAGTTCTGGTATAAAAATTGATTTTCGGTCTCTTTGCCTTTGCAATATAATTTTAATGATCATAATAAAATATTTATTTCGACTAACAAGGATCTTGTTTATTATTAGGGTTTCGTTTAAATTATTTTTGAAAGAATTTGCTACAGCTTTTAGGTTTCAATTTACATAATTTATGGCCACATTACAAAAAGAAATTTGTTGCATCTAAGCCAATTAAAATTAACATGTTCCTAGTTATACTTCAATAAATTTTAGGCTTATGTTTGTGAAAGGATAGGAAAAGAATTACTCGTTAATAACTATTCAGTTTAAATTAGTATTCAAATTGAATAAAGGAAAATAATCTGAAGCGTGAGGATCTAATTAAGATATTTTTGTTGTTGCAGTAATAGTAAACAAAATATATATTAATAATTACAAATTTAAAAAAATCTTGTGCAGAACTGCGCAAGAAACCCGACTTTTTGTTATGTTAATTTGGTTTTAATATATTTTTTTAATTTGGTTTAGTACTGTCAACAAATGATACAGCAGATATAGAAAAATCAACGGTCCAATTTTTTTTTTTAACCTCCTGATCCACCGTTAGGTATTCCTCAGAGGATGAGATGAATGATTTGTAGCGTGTGTAAACGCCATGCCTGACCGAGATTCGAACTCGGGATCTCCGGATGAAAGGCCGAGACGCTACCACTCGCGCCACGGAGGTCGGCCAACGTTCCAACTTGCAGCATCATAACGAACCACGCTTTTAACTTACCCCGTTCAAATTTTGACTTCCTAGTACGACGTACAAGGAAGTATTGTAATCGCGAAAAATTTCGATTTCAGATTTCAACGGAAATATCCATTTTGATCATTCCTGCTTCCATTTTGACTAGTTTCGGCGTGACTTCTGTACTACATACGTATGTATCTCGCATAACTCAAAAACGATTTGCCGTAAATGTTGAAATTTTGGATTTAGGACTGTGGTAACATCTAGTTGTGCAACTCCCCTTTTGATTGCAATCTACTGGACCAAAAGTATCCAAGAAAGCTCAAAATGAAAAAAAATTGAATTTTGGACTTTTTCTTAACTGCAGTAATAAGTCCTCATTGAGAGATTCTCAACTATATATATATATATCATAAGTGGTACTTATTTTCATTGGTTCCAAAGTTATAGCCAAATAAAATTTTAATTAATGAAGTATTTGGATCTTTAAGGGGAAGACAAATCAATTCGAGTTTTTTAATTTAAATATATTGATTTATTAACAATTATCAATAATAAATTTAAATATTTATTAAAAATTATTAAAAACATTTTACAATAAATAATAATTCAACGATAACAATAAACAGAAAATGAGAAATTAGTGAAATAAAATTTTATGTACTTTTAAAAATATGTATATGTAATTTAATGGGCGTACAAGGAAATCATGTGGTGTCCACATCAGATTTTTTCGGCCTTAAATTGAGCGGAACTCAAGAACGACTCGACCAATCTTCATCAAATTTACACATGCACAACATTAGAAAACATTACTACAGCATATTTCAATGAAATTGATCTAGTAATATTTTTAAATATTTTCGATCCTTAAAATTTGAGTTTAAATTGAGCGTAAGTCAAGAATGATCCATTCAATCTTCATAGAATTTTCACACGCGTAACATCAGATATATTACTACAGTATATTTAAATTTATGTGAAAATGATCGAAGAAGAGTTTTGAAGATTTTTTTGAGCACAAAATTTTATACATAGGTTTATATATATAGGGAACTCTAATTCTAATTTAAGTGAATAGTTTTTCCGTACTCCTCATACCTCAAAACGTAAAGAAAATTCAATTTCATTCTCTACTCCCACCATGCGATGCGACCGAAAGTAATTTTGTACTTTCTTCAAAAAGTCGGTAATAAAAGTAAGATAAATTCTGTGAAATAAAAATGTTATTTTGCTGTTGTAAAAATTTCTTACCTATACAGAGGTCATGTGAGTAGGAAAGGGGTTATCGGAATTTAGTCCCTGTTATACTGCCCTTCCGAATGTTTTAAGGATCCACATTAGTACTGGTTAATGCGTTGAGATTTTTCTTTTATTTGATTATTTATAAATTAATGTATTTCTTGTTAATAAATTTCTATCTAAAACTATGTTACAGTGATTTTCTCTAAATACAGTTAGTTCAACTTAGTTGAATGATTACAATAAAGTTGCATAGCCTACAATATTGCCTATTATTATATATGTCTATTATAGGTTATTATAAACGGCAACTTAACTGGATAAGATTATGTAATGTTTACTAATTATCTAAATATATTTAAATCAGGTTAGTAACTAAAAACCTAAAATATCTGTAAAACAACTTTCTTTTTCCGGTATAAATCACATCACACCCTTAAGCATTTATATGGACCGTGTAGAACGTTTAACACAAAATTTTAGCAATTTTACACACCGGTGACCTTTAAAAGTAGAGAAATATTAAATTTCGGGGAAGGGGTTGTAATTTTTTGACCAATAATTATCCTTTTCCTAATTTATATTGGTATTTATTCTACTATAATAGCGGGGAAAGTTAACGGACTAAAAATACAAGCGCAGTAGCACTTGTAAAACGATAACTTTTTAAAATAAATTACTTATTAAATTTTTATTAAATTATGAATTATGTAAATGTTATATAATTCTATGTAGTAGAATAAAAGTAAGGGTAATACAGGAAGTGCCGGATAATTGTGCGATATTATCCGATTCCTTTTACTTATTTTAAAAATTCCTGCGTACGATTAAAAGAAGGTAATTGGTGTTTACTACTTTACTAATCTAACTGATATATATGGTAACAATTTAAATTAATTATTCTAGAATTATACTTTTTATTTTATTTTTTTTAATTAGACGATATATTTTAAAGTTATTTAGTATAAATTTTTTAAATATTTTAGTTTTTTGTCTTATATAGATTTATTTTCTCTTTTCTTGATGATACATATTTAAAAGGAATTCATAGTTATTTCAAACTCATTCCTGTAATGCTTGGTTAAAAAAAACAAAAAAAAACAAATAACAAGATTTATCTACATTACGTAGGTATTAAATATAAAAATATTATATAACTGAAAGAGTTTAATGCTTTTTTCTTCTCGAACGTATATTCTTTGTTATTAAATTAATATCTGTTTTCAGGACATGAAATAAATTGAATAGAAATTGTTTCTTGGACACTACAATAATTATGCAACGAAAGTCTTAAACGAATGTGGATTATTTTTAGTAACTGATTATTTCTGAACGCGTAACTATCTATAATTACAATATTTATTTCTAATGACGTCACTAAATTTATTTATGCTCTGATGATCTCTTTCTTGTTCTAATATTGCTTAAATTCGATTTCACTTATTTAATACTACTAAAATTGTACCGTTGATGGTTGCACTTAGTTCAAATAATTAATTTCCTGTATTTAACTTCAAATAAAAATAATTCATAAGAATTCATTTCAAAAAAAATATATAAATGAAAAGATAATTTCAGAATCTTTTCGGAAATAAAAATTTATTCAGTTCTTAATTCATTGAATCTAATACTTAAATATTATTTAACATCTTATAATTTTCATTTTGCAGTGTCCACTTATCTCTATTTATCTATCTATCTATCTATCTATCTATCTATCTATATATATATCCACACATACATACATACATACAGAGCAAAATTAAAATTATAAGATGTTAAATAATTTTAAAGTATTAGATTCAATGAATTAAAAACTGGAATAAATTTGAATTTATATATATATATATTTATCTAATCTTATTGATGTTACCTAATTTTGCTGTAACTGCTTTTAAAGATATTGTAGATGAATTTTTCCTAATTTTTTTAAACTAATTATGAATAACCTTTCCTTATTGCTTATTAATTAATATATTATTCTAAATTCAATGAACTTTCACGGAAGTGGAATTACCATAGAAGGTAATTTCAACTAAAATGATTAAATACATGTTTTATATATTCTTTTTTTCGATTTTTTTAGGTCGATGAGTTTTTTTTAACAAGTACTTGAATCTATTGTCATGGAGAGTATAGTGTATCGGGGTTCAAACAGAGAAGCCAAAAAACACCAGCGCTCTTTGTTGAAGAGCCAGGCCTTCTCCTTGTTCAGTGTTGATGTATGATTTTTGTTTAAGCGAGCGTACTTTAGGGAGGAAAGCATAATAGGTAAGTCAACGTATTAAAATTCATTAATAGGTTTATCAACCATCTTAGTCTATTACAAATTAAGTAGAATACGTTTTTAACTTTTATGGTGGTTTATCTTTCATCTCTGAAAAAATTTCACTGTCAGCAATTTCTACATATACAGAAAAGCTGCATTAAATTTGTACTGAATTTTTTTTCGAAATAGAAAAAAGAAGTAATGACAATCCAGTGATAAATTAAGCCATAATTCTTGTTAGATAATCAAATTAAAATTTGAGATATTATTTGCTTAGTTGAGGTGTATTATGAGAAGTTTATTGAAGAAATTTAACATTTATTGAATGAATTTTCTTTTTTTTTAATCTCCGGGACCACCGTTAGGTATTGATTCAGAGGATGAGATGAATGATTTGTAGCGTGTGTGAAAATGCCATGCCTGACCGGGATTTGAACCCGGGACCTCCGGATGAAAGGCCGAGACGCTACCACTCGCGCCACGGAATCCGGCTTATTTAATGAACTAATCAGTGATAAGTTGCAGTACAACTTGGATCTTACCGATTTGGGTTTCTTAGTAAAATCTTTTGTTTTTCTTTATCGAGGGTATTAAAATATCATGGGTAATAAAAAATTATTTTTTAGGACCGGTGAAATGAACAAAGTTAAAATATGATTATATATTTAAGCTATGCAAAATTCTATCATTTAGCTCGCTAGAAAATTACTGCCATATATTGCCGCACCAAATTGTCTTTCAACAACGCATTAAGTAATAAATTATGGATAATGTCGCTTTCATAATCTGGTAGTATACAGATTAATGAGTAATGATTATACGTAATGTTATTTATTATAAAATTCAGGCCTAAACACTTCTGTAAAAATACTCCCTGTCTAAGTTCAACTTCATACGGAGTTCTAAATGAAGTCAATCGGTTCGATCTACATAATTTTAGTACTAAATTTATAATGCGTATAGGTATACCGAATACCTGACGTCGATTGATTAAGTGTTTTTTTTTATTGAGTTTTATTTTATTATTTAAATAATATTTTGATGTTTTTAGTTTTTCTTGGCACTTTACAGTCTGAAACTGTCATGGTTTCTTTTTATTTTGTTTGCTTATTTGTGTATGTATTGTATATTCCCTGTCTGGTAAATATATATATTTACCAGGCATATAAATTAGCCAGGATATATGCTTAGTTGCGTGAGAGTTTTTACATGTTCTTTACAACTAATCTGACATCTGTTAACAACTATTTTGTTATTTCTCATCAGATTGAAATAAAAAAATATAATAGATCTTGTTAATAATAACAATTATATATATATAATTATGTATGATAATTATATTATTAACTATTCAATCGGTTTATTAACTCGTGGGGGTGATCGATCTCGGCTTAGCATCTCCGCGATGGCTGGTTTAAACAGACTGTTTCGATTTACTTTTAAAGGTTTCTAAAACTTATCCGTTATTGTCTCTATTATTGCATGGATTTACAACCTTCGGTTAAGATCAGGTAGTGTTGCTGATTGTTGGTGGTGTGCCTTTTGTGTCGCCAGTGCTGAAAAAGGTTGATCTTTAACAGTATAGAAAATTACCATCTCTGTACTCAGCGTCACTAAGAAAATAATTTAAAAAACTAAGATGATTTCTCCTATCAGAATATTTCTCATGTCGTTGCTTTGCAACAATTAATCTTAGTGATATGCTGCTGCGGAAGTTGATCACTTAAAAATGTTGGTGTGGAGTATTTTGGTTTTCGTAAGACGTGATACCGTTCCTTACGATTTATTTCTAATATTTATATTTAAAATTGCACATGGAATTTACGATTGATTTAATAAAAACAGAATACCACTTAATTTGGACACAACAGTGTAGTTTCTTATTCTAGAAAAACCACGATGACGAAGAACTGATGTAGGTTGGCCTACAGCCATTCAATATAACTAACCATACAACATAAATCGATTATTTTTTATCTTGAGGTGATTTTTGGTTCTAAGTGTTTTTTAATGCTAGAAGGAACCACCAGGTTTACTTCTGTAAATTAGTAACTACTCCCATTACGCAACCACCATCACGCATCTGTATATAACTACGATCCGCCTCGTTCTTGAATACTGTGCCGTAGTTTGGAACTGTGATAGAGACGTCACCTCATCTGAAACGATAGATATAAGAAGCGCTCTAGAGGAGACTTTTTCATACTTTGCTCATCCGAAAGACAGTTATGTGGATATATATATATATATATATATATATATATATATATATATATATATATATAAATGGGCAGTTTGTACTGTTAAAACTCGGCATATTATACGTGAGATTGTTTTTGACTCATAAATTTGTCAAGGGTTCCATTATTGCTATCAATATTGGTTTCGTATCCCGTATGTTTACTCTTGGAGACACCATCCGTTTAAGTGGTGTAGTCGTATGAGGCAGAATCTTTTTGCTAAATGTATTTGTAGATTTAATAAGTACGACCATTTAATTGACATTTTATAAAAGAAGTTAAGGTAGTGTTAAATTAATCGATATCTTAAGATTTGATTTTAATGGGAATGTTTTAGATATTACTGTGATCTTTGTGTTTTATTTCCATATTTTATGGTAATTTTGACGAATATTTTTCGCTTGCTATTTTGTTTTCTCTTTTCCGTTGATGTATTATAAGTTTTATAATGCATTTATGTTAGTACGTAGTTAATATTTTGATTTCCTTTGAATTATATATTTCAAATTATTATTAAAATAAAATTATTATTTTTTATTATATATTTGAAATTTATTAATTGATTTTTAATATATAATATTAAATATAGTTAATAAAATGTATTAATTTATTTAATTAATTTTAAATTAAATTAATTTTATTATATTAATAATAAATAATTTTTAATTAATCTTTTAATTAGTTTTTTATATATTTATTTCTAATTTGTATATTAATAGATCATTACGCTTTTGTACGTTCTCGGATGGGTAAAACGCGCTTATTAAGATAATATTGTACAGCCATTCCAGCGAATACGTTGGTTGTGGTAATATCATACACTAAGTAATTGCTGGATAAATAAAATATGGATAATTTACACTTCCTTTATTTACTTTTAAATTTACAATGAATTAATTAATCATTATATTAAATCATAATAGTTACATATTTTAGTTAAATTTTAGTCATAATAATACAAATATATGTTAAACATACTGCCTAACTAGAACAAATATAAAATTATTAATGTCGATTAGTTGACATTTTAAAGGAAAGTGAAGTCATAAGTTATTAATTACTTAATAATACTTAAGCTCGGCTTGTTCATCATTAAAAAATAAGAAAATAACAGGTACGCTTACGTGTATCAAGAGTATGAAGAAAACACATGAATCTGAACAAGTACATTGCACTTTGCAATTTCTTCGCACAAACTTGGTGTAGGCCGTAGCGCTGTTTTGCTAATATAGGTATTTTTATAGGGGCTAGGATGACTGCTAGGGATGATGTGGAGGCCATAAAACAAATCATGATGTTCACAATCATGAATTTTCTAGTATTTTATCAAAGTGTAGGAAAAATTTTGTTTTCTTTTGTGTTAAATTCTTCGCATAAGGTTAAGCGCGTGGGACTATGATATGTAATATCTATAGCGCATGAAAAATGAAATATTTAGTTTGACTAAACTTTACAGGGGTTTGAATCTAAAGTCTTCCGGAGTTATCTTTTATTTTGTTGATTTAATTCTTATCGGCAAATCTAAGACATGATTTAAATTTAAACAAATCGTGCAGATCTTGTCGAATTAATTATTTCGTTCAACGTCGTAATCGAATCGTAAAAACAAACATACAAAACTACAAGAATGGAACAAAGATGACAATTAGTTTTAATTTTGTCTATATGTCTTCGTTAATTTTTAATTGTACGTGTACACGTTTGAAGAATCTAATGAGAGAGTAGAAATTGACATTCAACAAAAGAAGAAACGCATTATTAGTTGAAATTCAAGATGATAAACTCTAATTAAATAACGTTTGTCTTATGAAAGGAAGTTTATTCATTTATTTATTTAAAATGAAAGCAAGTTTACGACCGATTACTCGATTGTCATAATAAGTAAAGGTGTAAGAGAAAACCGTTATAATACGATAAATACAAGCTTTATATTATTTAATTTTAATATTAATATATTTAAATATAATTACCTCAAGAAAGGAAGAAATGAAATAAATTTTTTTTTTGAAAGTAATTGTACTTAAAATTGTTAGAAAAATATTCTAAAAAATGTTATTATGTAAATTCTTCGTATTTAATACTTAACATAAAATTTTCTTATGAAACTCAACCCCAAGTGTAAACCAGGCCACACGAACCTCTTTTAGGAAAATCTCAGACAAAGTAACTGTACATTTCATGAATAATAACTAGTTCTATTTTTATTATTATACTAAAGAAAAAATTCAAGCTAGACAATAAAAAAAAATCTGGCAAAGTATTTCATGATTTTCCAGCTACTCTAGTCAGGTCATACAATACTTAGCATAGTTTTTTCATTACAAAAACTTTGAAATCTTTGCAGTTCAAACATTAAAAGTATGACTTTTATTTTCAAAATAAATGTTTAAATCTAAGTAACAGAAAACACATTTTCCGAATTTTAAAAAGGTTTTCCGTATCAATGGGGATTTTTATTGTTTATAATGATTACCAAAATAAGATTTAAGCTTCGAAATTTCTAAATTTCAATTAAAAAACATAATTTTGGAGGCTCCTTTACTTTGTAGAGACAAATTAATACATTTTTTTGAACGAAGTGATCCTAAACAAAAAAAAATTTAAATATTGAAAAAATAAAGTATAACTTTCATGATAGTAATGAAAAAGAGTGCTTCTTATATGAGTCTGGGGTATTCTATAGGGTATAGTGAAACTACTTAAATTTTGATTGCACCTAAATTGACAAAGAAAAAAGTTTTTTTATAACAATAAACATTTTAAAAATTAAAATTTTATTTACGTACACGTAACGCTACGTTTCAAGGACCGATATCAAAACGTTCTTATTTGTAGTGATCAGTATTTCATTAACTTTAAACACCATCCGATAATTCATAACCCATCTGATCATTTCTAAAAAAACACGTATTTAAAAAAACACGGAAGTACACGTGTAACATTGTTCTGGATTTTTAGCCTTTAGGAAATACAGATGTTGAATGATTCAATTTTGACACCAAAGAAGCTTCATATACCTTGTACCTCTTTTTACTGCTCTTATCTTTGAAAGGCCAGTTGAAGACAGTATGCTGAAATGAAGGGGTTGGTCGTTTCAGCAACAGGTTTGAACATATCAAAGATTTACTCCCAGTTGTAAGTACGGGAGGTACTCCGAATTTGTTAGGTTAGGTTTTGTTATTACCATTATTTTGGGGGTTAGTCTAATGTCAAATTTTATGACAATGTCACATTTTAGTCACGGTACGCACTTTATTCTAAGTTATTAATTATGTTATAATTTTCAAATAAGAAATTTTATTATTAAAAAAAGAGTATATTTATAGTCCAGTACATAGTGTTCTTATTGGACCTGAAATGTGCTGGTAGGAAAGTATTTCTGAATTCCTTCATATTGTACTAATTATTCCATCTTTTTTTATGTTGTTGTTTACGAAATGTTTTGTTTTATTTTCGGTTAAGATTAGTTATATTTTGGGATAACAGATAAGTAATAATAAAATCATATAAGAATAAATGTAAGTACACTAATAAAGCGATTGTTTTCCACACTTTATTTTTATTCAACGAAGCTCATAACCAAATTGCACATTCATTCGTATGATTATAAGAAAAAAAATTAAAGAGTAGCTTTAAATAAATTATGAATATTTAGAGAAATAAAGTCAAATTTAATCAAGAAATGCTGAAATTTCTTTGAAGTTTATTTTTAATTCTTCTGATCCGTCATGCATGTGTGTGTATAGGTAAGTTGATTTAATCGAGAATTTCTTTTTGTTAATTTTTTTTTCATTTTGAAATTTTATATTAAGGTGGATAAGCTCTTTTTTTTATATGTACACGTCAGTGAAGCAAGAAAATTTAGAAGCTGGGTTATTCATTTAACGTTTGAGTGAGGGCCATTAAGTAAACATTGTACAGTGGTCAGTTGTACATCGCGTTTTCTGTGTTAAATCGTTTTATAAAAAATGGTGACTCCGTGTCAACTGTACAAACATTATTTCGCAGTCAGTTCAATATTCCGCGTCATGGGCAGGAACCGTCTGTTTATACAATTAACTTACGGTTAAAAGTTTTGAGGAAATTTTATTCACATTAAATTTAAAACATAAAGGAGCGGCAAAAAGTGTTAGGAAGCCAGAAAATATTGTTATAGTTCGAACTCCCGTAACACGCAGTTCAAAACGTTAAAAAATTCAAATTGTTAACAAATTAAAAGATGCCGGTTTGATTACTCGCATGAATTTTGGTTAAGAAATTTTGCAGCGTTTAGCTGGTGAATTTTTCCACCGAATGTTTGTAACAGATGAAGTTTATTTTCTCCCGAACGGCTAAGTGAATAAGTAGAATAGTCGAATAGCACTGAAAACCCGCTTCATTTACATGAAAAACCGTTGCATAGTCCGAAGGTCACAGTGGAATGCCATTTTCGTTATGTGGCATTATAGGCCGTTCTTTTTTCAAGACGATCCAAGTAGCGCTTTACACAAGGACGATCACAACAGGCAAGAATTAGTTTATTTCCAAACATTTCGAGATTCCAGCAAGACGGTGTTACAAAAATTATACTGCTCGTAAGTCTATAACTGTTTTAAGAGAATTCTCTTCGAACTACATCATATATAACAATGGGGAGATTGATTGCATTGATCTCCTGATCTGTTCGCATGGAATCTTTTCTTTGCGATTTTCTCAAAAGCAAGATGTATATGGAGCGACCAAAAACTTAACAAAACTAAAAATTCAAGAAATTTAACGCATTACATCGGGCATGTTACGGATAGAATGAATTTGTTTGAAATTTATTTTCTATAAAAACTAACAATGAAATAACAATTAAAATCTTCGGTAAGACTTTAAGATGTAGATCGTAATGGTGCCTTCCTGAAAAGCATTACCTTTAAAAATAAAATAGTGTCTTACTTAAGTGAAAACTGTAAAAACATTCCTGTTAAATAAAAACTTATTTAAATACAGGAGATTTAAATTTTTCTGCTTTATTGATGTACGTGTATATAAATTATTTTATTATTATTATTACCGCTAATTCTCTTTGTGAGTAATAGTATTTTGTTGCCAAAGCTTAATATTAAAACCTGTAATATTAAAAAAAATATGTTCAGAAATTGTTTTTACATTAACAAAAGAACTGGTTGTAAAGTTCCAGTATTATTCTATTTATTTAAACAGAAAAAAGTTGTAGAGACCGAAACGTTTGTTTTATCTTTCATTCATTTTAGATTTCGATTGAAACTTCACCTGCATTATTTTCTCCTTTCAAAACTGGATTTTTGTTTTTGTTATTTCACATTCAATACAAATTCAAAGCCTTATTATTACATAGCCAGTACAGCTTAGTCATTCAGTGATTGAGTTTTGTTTTCAAGCAATAAATTCCTTTGTGCAATTGTTACTTCTGTCAATAAGTGTAGAAGTAACGTTGTATTGTATTAATATCTTTATTTTAGTGGATTATGCTTTTGACAAATTAAATAGGTTACGTTTTTACAATTTTAGATTAAAACAAACAAAAAATTAGTTTTCCAAAAGTTTATTTAAACAAATCTTTTTTATGATTATGACAATATTATAAAAATTAATGAACTTTTCTGTAAGTAACTATGATCTTATTGATTATTAACTTTTCGTATTTTTTATGTTTATTTTCACTCGTCATGGAATAAAAATATATGGTTACATCTTTACTACGTAAAACATAAGTCTTATGTGAAAATTTCATAGATGTACTTAAGAACAAAAAATATATGGCATGGGAAGCGTACTAGAGTGGGGAATGATGTGGTTTCTCATAATCTTGTTTACCGAATCGGATTTATCATTCCATGTCAGTATACTTTCTGCTAAATCCACCGCATTTTCGGTGGCTTAAAAAATAAACTATATTCATCTCTGCCGGTTATACCTTTTTTCTGTTCATCGCAAAGATTGAATGCGTAATAAAAAACGTTACTCATTATTTCTGGAGAAAATACTTGGGCTTGTTCTCTTGTAGCTAAGATGGTTTACATGCGGCTCAGTAAAATGGAGAGTAAGATATTGTGTTTAAAATATGGCACTTCTCTATACATTCAGTGTCGAAGAATTTTATCCGGTGAATGCAATTTGAAAAGTTTTCTCATTTCAAGAATATTGTTTTTCTGGAAGTTTTATTTTTAATGATTAATATATTTTTTAATGCCTTTGGTCGATGATAAAAAGAAAAATGATTATTTCTTGTAAAATTCTTAAATACTCATAATTTGATTGTCACTAATTTGAATTTAAATTATTAAAAAATTAATTCTATAAATAATTATATTCTGCTGCTTGCATTCAGTTTGCTAAACTATTTACTAACAGAATAAACACGTATATTAACTCTTTAAATGTATAAAAATTTTTTATTTATTTTTTTTTTGTTAAAGAATGAAGCAGAAAATTTGATCATAAATCAATGAATAAATTTGATTTTGCTACCGACATTTTACATTTTTATGTTTGTATTTATGTCGTATTGTATTTTTGCTTTGAAAGCTGATACACTGCAATTTAAAAAAATAAAAAATTAGTCTTGCTGATTTTTTTTGTGTTATATGTAATATGAATTGAGTAATAAATTATGATACACAGCTTTTAAAAAACGATTCTGTCGTTCTTTTGATCCAATATTTTTTCTCCTTCTAACTTTGATATCATTTTTGTTTCTCATATTTTATAAACCTGAAGAAATATAAATATGTACTTGTTAATTTATCTGTTTTTTATTTGAGTCCGTAAACAGAAACTTTTTAATTAAAGGTTTATAGTTAAAACGTTTTAAAAATATAGTTAACGCATTTCAACGCAGTATTATTACCTAAAAAAAATAAAATTATAAAAAGAATTTTTGTAACTCACTGATCAGACATTATTAGTGTTTTGGGTCTTGTCTGATTTCTAATAAAATAATATTAAAATATAACAGTTAGTGTTGTGTTATCTAATATAGTAGATTTTAATAATCAGAACATCCTCAGAAACTATTTTGCTTGCATTAAGAAAATTATTTTTAACAGACATCTTACCAGTTGATTACACTATATTTAAAACATGTTATTATTAAAACTGACGATGACATATACATCGAAATGACTTTTCTAAACTGTTCTTAAAAAATATTTTAATTGTAAAAGAATTTAAAAAAGAAATATTTTGCTATAGATGACAAATAGAAAACATAGTGGATCATTCCATTATAAAATCCACAAATAATTTGTCCACAAGTTTATTTTTATTCATTCACGATCACTTTAGTGGAATATTCTTAAAACATTAGCTATTTTAATAGCTTTTTATAAAAAATAATAGTAATTGTTTGTCGAAGCTGATCTATCCTGTACGATTCTGTGAGAGAAAAATGATGGGCTACTAGATAGATTGCTTGCATAATACTTGCATTCGAATATCCATAAAAGCATTTGCTTTTATGGACCCCTATACCAAGTTTATTAACGGAATCCAATTAACTCCCATTACATTACAGGAGGAGATACCAGGTTATCAAATACGCGGTAAGTAGGTCCCGTCTCTCCGACTGCTAAAGGCAGGCGACCATGCCCGCTTGCACTCAACAATTCAAGGGGAAGAAGTCCTTACCCCAGTCTCTCGATCTCAGACTGCTTCGCTATCTTCAGGAACTAGGCCTGTCTGTTTCGAGGATTCTCGGAAAGGAAATAGGACGCAGGGCTCCTTGATTGCGCGCATCTGTAAAGATTGAATATTTTACCGTCCGGAAGAGGTAAACGAGACCCAATGAACGATCTGCTTGGAACCAATTTAGTGAGATGACTAAGAAGTACAACATGATGTACTTCTGAAACTTCTGATGTACTTCTGAAAAAAGATGTGTGCATACACACATCTATGCAGACTATTCTGTCTTGGCCGACGGGTTTGGCTATTCAATAATACTCCCTGATAACGAGATAATATGTAAGCTTAGCGCCTATTCCTCTGTGTTCTCTTGCGAGGTCTGCGCAATTTACTCTGTTTTGAGAGTTGTTGAGACCCGTAGTGACTACAGCTTCTTGATAATAACCGACTCTATAAGTGTACTTGAGAGTTGAGCTGCAGATGATCTGAACCAATCGTTCCTTAACAGAACTGTGAGGCTTGCAATGTAAAATGGTCCGTAAACCACTTAATCATAGATTGCCCAATGTTGGTATCCGACAACAATTAAACCTGAGTTCAGATGTGAAGGGTTTATTCAACCGGAAGAAATACATTAAAAGACATTGCGGCTTCTCTATGATAGTGGGATAAAGAACTTAATTTAGCGGTTTGGCTTACGTGAGATAGCTAACGGAATACTGTGTGTGCACAGAGAAAATAGTCTATTGGTGTTGTACCAACAGTTGTTTTTTTGATGAAGTTTTAGGGGCATCGACTGCTAAGGCCATTAGCCCCTTCCACACCAAAAAGAAAAAAGTAGGCTTAAATCGTTACAGTTCACATGAAACTAAACACTGTTACTTAATTCTTGATTATACACTAAAACAAATAAAGAAATACAATCACGAAAAGATGGGAGGATTTTTCAGATATCCCCTTATTCTTATGCACAACATCGATTGGTGATGCCATCGTCGCGGGTTTTGCTGCTCCTTTTCGTTGAGAAGATTCGATCCTAGGGTCTATCTGTTTATGAGTCTTCACGGGTTCAGTTACTTCCTTTAAACTAGATTCAATCTTGGTTTCAGTTATTCTCTTTATCATAGTCGCAAGACTTGGTGCAAGCGAAGTAAGCAACTGCTCACGTTAACTTTAAATGACAATGGGTCAGCAGCTGATTCTGCATAAGTAGTTGTCGGTCGAGGTGTTCTATTGTTAACAAATTTTCTCGCTTCAGAATAGCTTAACTTTCGCAGCATTTTAACCTCCTTTAATGGCGATTGGCCGTTTCCAATTTACACATCAGGCAGTTGCAGTGCCCTTTGCAGTTAATGCAGACTGAGGGTTCTTTACATGGATCACCCGCATGTGTTTTCATTCCACACACGCAGATTTCTTGCCCTTCACATCTGATCGCAGTGTGTCCGAAACGTTGAAACGTAAAACATCGCATAGGTTGTGGGATGAGTGCGCGTACGTCTAGCCGATGTATGCCAGCTTGTACTTTCTCAGGAAGACTGGGCTAATTGGTCAACACATTCGAGGCTGAAATAAGAACCTCACCATTTCTCCTGCGGCATTGAACGACTCCTTGACTCGACATTTTCTCTACTATTTCTTCTTCCATGCAATTAAGAAGATCACGACTCCTTTCGATGAGTTAACCGTACTATGAGGTTGCACAGACACCGCGAACTCACCGATCTTCTCTGAGACTGAACTTTTTGGCTTTGACTGTCGTTAACATTTTTTACTTACAATCCATTAAAAGTCTTTAGAATCTCCTTGACAAACCACCAGCAAAATTCGTGATATTTCTGGCAATTAAGAATGGGCTTATCCTCTGGAAGTTTCTATACGCCCTCGTAATGACTAAATGTCTTGGTTTGGGCGCATTATTGCCGAACAATCTTTCCTCAAATCTCTACGGAATCTGTAGTATCTTTTCTGATTTTCTCTGTCTCCTTACTACATTTCCTCCTCGCTTGTGACGAATCGGCTGTTTCTAAACGAGGGTGTTTACGTGCACCCTCTGCCACGTTTTGTTGTTCAAGTTGTTGCAGTGGGTTTGATCCCTTCTGTAGCAAGGCTAGCCGCCGGGGTACACCCTCACTCTACGGCTACTAACCTTGGAGGTCCAATCGGGTACTCATGTAGGAGCGGCAATATTTGTACTCATGTATAGCAATATTTGTTATTCATGTTCCAGTTTCTTATTCAATTTTTGTTGTTTATTGTTTAAATATTTATGATCACTTAGTTTTATTTAAGTCACTAATGACTATTGCTGTTAATGCGACTATAAGCAAACGATGAACAAAAATGATAAAAATAATAATTATATGTAAACCTACTAGCATCCCTAGGGATGTTTGTTCCCTGTCGCGGCTTCACCCGCTCTTTGTATACTTGCGTTTCTCGTCGTGGTCAATGTTTTTTAATTTATATTTTCTGTCAAGTATTTATAGTTTTTGATTGGCGAGTGCATCCAGTCGCCAGTCGCGTCTCACATACAGAAAAGAATGTCAGTGGCTGTGTTGGTTGAGCCGCCGTGCTGTACACCCACCGAAACCTTAAAAAACGAAATTTAAGAAAACCCAATAACAGAGTTTTTAGATATTTATCTGAAGAATATTTTTAAGCCGAAGTCTACTGAATATATTATAATATATTCTTCAATATATTCGGAAATGGGGAAAATTTGCATCATTGCTGAAGATCTTTTTACCTTTCTTCACCCCTTTTGAGGTCGAATTTCAGAAATTTGGTTTTAGATATTTGCATGAACATCACACACACCTAAATCAAGTTAATATTTTCATTTGTTTACAAATTAAAAAAATAGTCGGGTTTAAAAAAAATTCAAAAATTAATTTTAACCCTTTAAACTCGGAATTTAAAAAAAATCTAGAAACTGGTTTTTAGATATTTCCAGAAAGATTACACTCACCAAAATCAAGCTGATATTTTTATTTGTTACCGAGAAATTAAAAAGATAGTAAATTTCATTGTTATTCTATTTCAACCATTTAAATTCGTAATTTCAAAAACTTTTTTCCCAGTGTGCACTTACACTATAAGAAAAACGTGTATACAAATTTTCATTAATTTATCTTCAGTAGTTCTGCTGGGCGTTGATTATGAATGATACTTGACATGTTATTTACGACATGCTATTTATAGATATAGATATTAATATTAATAATATAGATATATTATATAGATATTTATATTAATAATATAAATTTTACTTATATTTTTTTTTATGCATATTAATTTAATTAATATTTTTGAGTACTTAAAGGACGGTTACGGGCTTGATTCTATATATACGTACATAAGTTTAGCGCGTGCGTATACGACCTAGCGTCCTATTAAAGTACTAGGACGCTAGTAAAGTAGGACTTGTAAGTCCTAGTAAAGTACTTAACCTCCTAAAAACATTCTTAGAAGTAAAATTTATTAAGTTTTTTCCGCAATCGGGTGTTATGTATTTTTTCATAACATGTCGTATATCTGTGTGTACGAATGTATTCTAGATTTTTTTATTTATAATTTTTGGAGTTACATAATTTTAATGATATAAATATTTAGTTGTTTCCAGATTGCTTGTTTTATTACACTGTAATATAAATGAAGTGTATTATAAATTAAAATACGTTACAATTTTATGAATGGATAATATATGTCATAATTTGACTAGTTAACTTAACCTGCTTAGTAAGAAAATTATCCGCGATGGTAGATAAAAATGTCAATATTTGACGTTTAAAATGATATTTGTCACTAGTATTTTGGTCACTTGTACATATTTTTTAATTTTTTTTTATATATTTTTTTTATTAAATTATTATTTATTATAAAACTTTTTTTAAAGTCAGAGGATAATAGTTATTAATAAATCAATATATTTAATTTATAATAAAAAAGTTAAAAAAAAGGAGGTGAAATCTAATTCGAATGATGTGGCTTCCGGTTCGATAAGTCTGGAACCAATCAAAATAAGTACCACTTATGATATATCGTTGAAAAGCTCCCAATAAGGACTTATTACTGTAATTAAGAAAAAGTCCAAAAACCACATTTTTTGGATTTTAGACACTTTTGGTCCTGTCGATTGCAATCAAACGGAGAGGTGCACAACTAGCTCTTATAACAATCTTAAATCCAAAATTTCAACATCCTTCGGCTAATCGTTTTTGAGTTATGCGAGATACATATGTACAGACGTCACGCCGAAACTAGTCAAAATGGATATTCCATTGAAATCTGAAAATCCAAATTTTTCGCGATCACCATACTTCCTTTACTTCGTACAAGGAAGTAAAAAAAAGTTTTTCATGTTAAAAATTAAGTTCTAGTTTTGTTTAATCTGTTACTGTTATTTTTATTAGTATAGAAATTTATTAAGCATTTAAATTTGAAAAAATTAAATTAATTCTTTATAACGGTAGAAAAGGCGTATTTTTATCATTATAAAAATTGCGATATTATTTATTAGTGAATTTTTTCTAATAATATTCTGCTAAATTTTTATTTTATTTTTTCCTTTCCTAATGTGTATTTTGCAATCTGACCAACATGGTTTAGTGAGATAAGGATGATACGTATGAGATGTAGTCTAATACAAGCTCAGACCAACTCATTCCTAAGATTACGGTTGGTTGTACCCAGACTACCAAAATACACCTATATCTATTGACTATTATTCAGATCCGCATAAAAATAACTTATACTTTACTAGGATTTGAACTTTAGAATATTCGACTTCGAAATTCAGCTGTTAAATAGCTGTTTTTATAAATTTAATTTTATTATTATATAACTATTTTAATTTTTAAATGACTAAGCTGGAAGGAGGATAATATATTTTAGAGATATGTTGTTATTTTCGTTTATTTATACCTCTGTAATTCTAGAACAGCTGCAGTGATTTTCATGAACAAAACAAAACAATTCATCTATTTGTGCATCTGACGCTACATACATGACGATTAGAAAAAAAAAATAGTGAACGATATATTTTTCAAAGCAGAATAATACAATTTTTAAAGTTCATCAGGTGGAAATAAATATGGAGAGATAGTAATTTAAAATAAGATTAAATTGAATAAATTAATTCTTTTACTAATTCTTTAATAAATAGTTTGAAGTGGTAATAAAATAAGCAAATTAAAAACATGTCGATTAAATTTTTAATTACTATGATTTTGTTGGAAAATTATAATATTTTATTGCAGTAGAATTTTCTAAGAATTATCATCGGCTTCTCTCAAAATATGCATTAAACTGTTCTTTTGTCATACACCGTTAATAGTATATGTTATACCCAATCACAGATTTCTTTTCACAGATATTTACACATTCGATATATGCGTTTGGTTTTAAATGTTTTAGTTGTCTATTGAATAAATTTAATTAATACGTTTATAGTAATTTTAGTTAAAAATATTACGAAACACAGAAATGTCGATCTCTATTCTTATAGACTGTAGTAATATAATACTGTAAATAATGTATTTATGTAAAGTAGTATGTTTATTGCGTTAGTACAGAGTAAGTTTAGTATTTTTATTCGTGAAATAATAAAAATGTCAAGGTGGATAGCTGTGAAAAGAAAAAGATATTACTGGGTACGGTGGCTAGATTGTGGTGAGTGTGTTTTCCTTTTTTTTCTTTTTTATAAAACTTGTCGTAGTTAGTTTTGGGATACATTTGTCGTTTTCGTATTAGTAATAGGATTTCTTTTAAATTAAAAAATTAAACCTATGTAAGTTGAATGTATTTGAATACAATCGTGATTGTAATCAAAATATGCAATATACAACAACCATTCTTTTTTCGTGCACCGTTTGTCACTAAACGAAGAAATTTTTTTTCTTTTTACGAAATATATCCTTATATAAAGAATGATTTTTCTTTTTAATTTATTTAATCGTAAAAATTAATTAAAAGTTTTATTTGATTAAACTAGTGTTATAAGTAACTTGTAAACAATAAAAGAGTAAACATAAACGATTTAAATTTGACTTTTATCTTAAAAATTAATTGTATTTGAAGATATTACATTGAATATTCTTCGTTTAAGATTATTTATTTTCTTAACATAATTTTTAAGCTGCCTCTTTTTTTTGTTAATTTATTCTTTACAGTTCAAGAAAACATTATTCCACGTCACTATATAATTTATACAATCTCGCAGTAAGTTTAAACATTCGATCTATCAATATATGTCAGGTTATTAAGGTCACTCGTATAGTAATTTTTTGTACGTCTCCAAGGGATCGGGGATATATAAACTGAAAATACAAAACCGCATTTTTTAGTTTAATCCTTTAAAGGGAAATGCCGAAATATTTTTTCATAGAATTTCATAAAACAACAATTTTTATTTTTTATATTCAACTATGAAAAATACTACCGGAAGTTAGGGAATTGACGTTTATCTTTTTTCCTCTGGTCTGTATTTCGCATTGAATAATCACACATAGACTCCTAATGTTTCCCCATTCTCTATTCCTTCTCATTTCATACTTGGCTTCCTTTTACAACGAATCAGTTCTTGTGGTTTTCGAGTTCAGGACGCCTCGAATTTAACTTCACGTACGTGAAACCGCTAATTTCGGTATGATTATACTTGTATAATATGTTTCCTCTTCTACCTTAGTCGTTATTGTCGTGATGTTTCCTGCTTTACAGAAAAGTTTATTTTAATCAATATTGTCCTTTTCTCGGCTTTATACTGCTTCTAAATTTGTAAATCAATTTTTTAAATTTATCCTTGTATTTTTTTTAACTTTATGATTTTTTAAAATTTTATATTTTAGTTGCAATTCGTTCGAAGGAAATCTACCTTCTTTGTATATGCTTTAGAAAGGGCGTATCTCATTAAATTGCCAAAGGCCTGTAAATATGTTTATAAACATTTTACGCTCTGTCTCAATTTGGAAGGTATAATTAACTTTTTTATTTTAATATTTATATTTTTCCCTAAGATATTCAGATGTTTGCCCCTAATTTAAATTTCCGACGCAATGCCCCGTAACAGACACAGTCCACAAGTATCTGGTGTTGGCAGTCGCAGCCACACACATGCAGTGCCGTGGCTGCATGTGTGTTAATACTAACAGGTACATCGATCTGAGTCATGAGATTTCCGTAAGTAGTGAGTAGTGTGCTCTATTAGTGTGCTCTTTCCGTAAGTAGTGTGAGTAGTGTGCAAACGGTAAATAACAACCTCCTCTTGACGATTGCTCCTACATGAAGAATTCCACGGTGACGCAGTGTTCCTAACTGGACGAAGTTTATTGTTGATGGTAGCATTCCGTTCAGTTTGCCACTCATCACCCTCTTAAGAAAACAGGCAAGATCGTCAGAAACAACGGGAGGATATTAAAATAAAATATCCTTCTCAAGGAAGCAATGTTTAAATAACATTTTTAATTAATCTATTTGAAGGCTTATCGAATAATTGCATATACTAAAACTTCATTCTAATAATTTAAAATATGTTGTTTTTGTTTGGAAAAATTCAATAATTCTATTCTTTTTAGAATCGTTTTTTTAATACACAAATAAACGTCGTAAAAAATTAGTAGGTAGAATTACGCAAATACAGAGCAGGAAATTTTGAAATACTCTAATTATTTTCTGATAAAACAATTATTTCACTTTTACTTCCTTGTAGAAAGTAAAGTAAGTATTGTGATCGCAAAACATTTCAAAAAAAAAATCAGAAGTTATTAGTGAAATAAAATTTTATGTAAATTTCATTTTATTTCAAAAATGTTTACAATCAAAGGTTAATAATTATTAATAAATCAATATATTTAAATTAAAAAAAAAAGTTAAAAAAGAATATATATATTTATATGAAGTCGGATTCGAACCGATGTATAAATCAAATCGAATAGCTTGAAGCAGGATAATAATCTAATTGTACACTTTATCACATTCAAGAATATGGTACAGTAGGGGTTTTAAGCACATTGTGCTTAAAAAACGTATTCGGTTTAGCCGAATAAATAATAAAATATCAACAAAGATAATATTTTTTAGCGTTATTAGATTAAAACGTTAAACTTAATAAAACGTTCGCTTAAGAACACCACAGTCCAACGGTGCTTAATTTAAATTCATACGTACACAGAAACAAATACATAATTACCTTTTGCTAATTCTATTTGCTTTCGCCCTTCCAAAGTTTTTTTGACAGATTTGGCAATCAAAGAGCCCTTGCATTTTGCCATCTTCTGATCTCTACTGAAAAAACTACTAAACTGCTTTGATATTCCGTCCACCGACTGAACTAGAAAAGGGAACTAATAAGGAACGTTCCATACACATCCGGAGTAAAAAATTAACTACCTTCCACCAACACACTAGGGTCGGCACTGCGGGAGCGACAGTGTTTCTCTCTTCCTCGCAGCCATGAGTGCAGCTTCCTATATGCGCATGCGCACAACAGCCAAACACCACGCCGTTGGAGCTGTGAAGCATACAGTTCCATACAAAGATTTTTGTATCTTTTCATAAACTGGGGGAAATAATGACATAACGCTTAAGGATTATGTGTTGTACAAGTATAAAGAACGAATTAAAGAAAAAAGGACTCGTTATATTCTGTTGTATATTTATTCTGTCTGTAATATGACAGATTTCATTTCTGTAAGCTATCAAGAGAGGGACTATTATACATGAGGGATAGTGATGAAGCTCGTACCAATTTTCATCTTCTTAGAGGCGAGTGAAAAAACATACTCTCATAGCCGTAGAAATCTCCCTATGATAAACCTGACTGATTTTAAGAGGTATCTCTTCCGTTCTCCACCCCCATTTTCAATCTCTAATAATTTAAACCATTAGAGAAATTTAATGAAAACTATTCGTAGGTTCTCTCTTGCGAATAAATATGTTCAAATTTAGCTTGCTAACTATTGAGAAAATAGAAATATATTTTAAATATCCAGAAGAATTAGCGATAAGTGAGCCACTGCTGAGCACAATCCGAATATATATATATATATATATATATACATATACATATGTATATATATGTGTATATGTGAATGTGTGTAATACATATACACACATTCATACATATGTATACATACATATATATTAGAAATGTTGTAAATAAATTTACATTATAAATACATAAAAATATAGCATACAGGGTAATTCAATTTGTAAAATAATCGTATAACTGTTTTAGGTAAATTCAAATTTTAATTATATCTTATACTGAATCACCGTTTAAAATGAACGAAAATTTACCCATAAAAGTCTGTTAAATATTTAAATTAAACACTAAAACCCAATAATACCTGATGATGAGGTATAGTAGAAATAGTAATACAGGTGGATGATGTAATACGCGAAAATTAAACAGCGTAGTTTTAGAAGAAGCTTACTTTTATATACTGATGTAAATGTCCAGTAGGAAATCAGTTAAGCGACTGAATGAAGTATGATATTATACTTTTCCAGTTGGTTTGGTATTTACTGCTTTATTTTACATGATGTAATTCAGAGTTGTTGAAGACGTTTATAAGTAGTTTATAATGTTCACGACCGGTCTGGTTACCTATATTGTATCAAACGTTAAAACTTTTCTGTCATATAGAACTTCGGGGTGATTGATGTTGTAATCGGATAATACCAGACGATCTCCGTTTACATCGCTTTATCTACTGGTAGTAGAAATCGGTATAGTATTTCGTCGTCAATTTCAATCGATCTTCTTTCCTGAGTCCTTCTGTTATTTGATTCTTGTAATTAAGTAGCTTAATGTATTCTCTAGACTTTTGAATTCTTCCTTTCTAATCATCGCTTATTATTTTTCTTCAGTGATATGTACCTAATTAGGTCTAATAAAGGATTTTGAAGATCATAAAAATTATACTATTCTCTTTTAAAATGGTGTTAATGATAGTGATATTAAAATTTATACGAAGTTTTAAATTTTTACAAAGTTTAAACGATTGAACTTTGTATGATGTTTCACAGAGTGGTAGCAGAAAAGTGAATCGTGAAATATGCTCAACTTACATAAGTTCGGACAAAATTGTAACCATGAAAATATTTTTAGTTAGTACCTTGGATTTGTTATTCGAAAATTTTTAAATACAAACTTCACTAATTTATACAGCCAGAGATTAATACATTTGACAGTAAAATATTTTACAATATCATAAAATGCGATGTATTGTGTAGAGCACACAATATTATTGATCTGCATTCTTTTTAGTTGATCTACATATCGCATATTTTTTAACTTAGTAAGCTATCGTAGAATCTTATTTCACAAAATCCTGCCTTCCAGGTAACTGAAAATGGACTGAATATAAAATATAGTACTCGTATCTTTGTTTATCCCTTTCCTCTAGTTTAAATAAAGATAAGATACGGGGAGTAGAATAAAGAATAGAATTGGAAGCTTTTGGAAAATTAGAAAAAAAAGGAAAAATATGGTAATCTATTTCTAGATGGAAGTAAGCATTTCACCTTCAGCCTTCTCGACTCAAGAATTTATTTTAAGTGCACTACTATTTTTATATACTCGTTTTGTTTAGAATATAAAATAAAGAAGACATTTTCTCTTTTATCAGGTATAATCATGATCTCCAAGTGACTAATTGTTTTTTAAGTACTATGTTTCACTGTCTAGTTAAATATAATTATTTTTAGGGCACATTATTAAAAGTAGTCGAAACATCTATTGTAAGTTCTGACACAGTAATAAGCTCTACATTGTCCTAATTGTTGACTCTTTAGATAAACAGAAGAAAAATGGGAAATTTTAACTGATGCGAGTTTATAATTGTTTATTTTATCTGATTTGAGTTTATATTTGGGGAGTTTATATCTACTAGTAAATATTGCACAACGTTTTTAAAAGTTTTTCATCTTTTTGACAGGCCTAATCCTCTATTCACCAAAAATCACACTGCAGGTGTTTTATATTCGTTATTAAATTTGCTTATTTTTCCGGAAATAATTCGTAAATGTATGTATGGGATTATAATTCTATCGGTAAGTTTTTCTATCTTTTTCCTTACAAATTTTTCATAGTTTTTACTATTTCTTTTTTTATTTTCCCGGGTACTAAAATACCTTAATTATTTATCTAAATTATATTAAGTTCATGTCATATTTAAATTATGCACATTGGCACCTTCTAGCAAATCGAAGCATGGAATGCTTACTATCGGCGAGTGCGATGCAAGTTGGTAGATGTCGGGAGAACTTTCAGCCCACCTACATGCCTGTACACGCGTTCCTCCCCATCACGCCAAGTATCCGCCCAACACGCTCACACAGCTATGCTATGACTTGCAGGCGGCTTTATAAGCAGCGCATGGCAAAGCTAGCGACTCTCTCGCAGACCACTATCAGGAGCGGACCAAGAAGAAAGAAGTCTCTTTGCCGGCCCAACGTGGGATCTCGAGGGGAATGCCAGCATCCCGGAGCAGCAGTCCTGGCTGGCCCGTCACGAAGCCCGCTAGCACCAGGAGGCGTAGAGGTGAAGACGGAATCGGACAAGCACCGTTCGGGGAGAACCGCCTCGGCCGTACTGGTGGAAGACGACCGACGACCATCCGACACTACGGGGCCCTGGGGGGACACTACAATAGCGGACGCTGTAGTGAGGACCCAACTGCCGCTGAGGGAAAGCTCGGTCCGATTCCAATGGACGAGCCACAACTCCCCGAATATCAATCTTTAAAATCATTAAAAAATTTTATTTTCTTTAAACTTCTAATAATAAAAACAAGTGCGTCGGTGCGTGGACACTTGATGGAAGCGACGCTTTTTATGCAATATTACGTGAATTATTTATGGTTCAAGATAACGTATATGCAATATACACAAATTATAATTTTTTTTTAATAATATGAACTAACAATGAAATACATATATTATAGAAAATATTTATTTCATCCGAATTCGCATAAGCCATGTATAGGATGAGAGAGAGAGTGCGCTTACCGAACACGCGTGTTAGTATCTATATATAGCACGCGGTAGGCATAGTGGGGGAATCAGCTAGCGCGTGACCCTTTTTCGTGACGCTCGTTTTTACTCGGTTGACTCCCTATTCCAAAGCCTGTGTTAAAAAAGCTTCGCTTCAATAATTTTACAATAAAATTTAATCATAAATCACCCCCCCCAAAAAAAATCTTAGGTAAATTTTTCGTGGTTGTTCCTTTTTCATTGGATATTTTTAGGTTCTTCCATTTAAAATAGTGAACGTAGAAAAATATAAAAAAATCCTTGAGAGATAATTTTGATGGTGAGGGGAGCAGAAAAAAATAAAACATATCCATTTTTTGATATTTTAAACTGTTTTCATACATCATTCTTTTTCCACTGTATAAGAATAAATAACAAATTCCAGGAAAGTATAATAACTTTGTTATCAGCTTTTTTAAATATCTCATTTCTTATAAATAGAAAATTTTTATATACTATAGTTAGTGGAAAAAGAGGAAACAGAAGAAACGGTTTGAAAGTTTAAAAATTTAAAGACTACCGATGTAAAATAGGATGAGGCAATATAAATTTTCAAAAATGAAAGAGTATGAATAATCTAAAAAAAATTAATGGAAAATATTTTACCTGTATTCATGCTACGTAGTTGTACGTTTATGTAGAAAATTCTAACTAAGGTGTCTTTAGCAATTATATCTGTCAAAATGCCAGACTGACAGCGATAGAAATCCAGCAGAAGAGTTCCGACGAAATTCTGAAAATAATTCTTTGTACAAATATACCTTAAAAGCAATATTTTACGTACAGTTGATGGAAAAGAAGAGGGGGATAAAAATCTATAATCAGAAAAAAACATTTCTCAACCTCTATTTTTATAAATAGATTAAAATGACACGTTCCTCTGTAGAAATACTAAGAGATTGAATTTTATTTAAAAATAATCTGTAGAATAGCTTGAAAACATTTATTTATAAACGATTATTTGTATCTCTTTGAATATATTTTGTTGTTTTTCTTTTGTTATTTTATTCATTTAACACAGTAGATATAAAAATGAAATCTGAAATTTAAAATAATTTCTTTGAAATTACCTGAAAAAAGCGTTCTTTTAATATCCGTTTTCTAAACAAGCTTTTAGCCATAATTAAGATTTAATTATTTTTAGTTTAAGGGTTAAAGGGGAAACAATTTTAAATATTTTACGAATGGTATACGTTAACCTTTAAAATATGAATGAATTAATATTCTTCATAGATTATTTCATTTAAAAATCTAATTTTATCGAGGATAATCATAATTATTATTTCAGCGGTTTTAAAAAAAAATAATTTTTTGTATCTCATTTTTTCGTTTCATACACTTTCTAGAAATTAAGAGTTCTGTAACAAACTGGTTAACGCATTTATATATCTGAGTAAGGCTTCATATCCTGTTCGTTAAACCAAATTATTAAAGTAATAAGTAATAAAACTTGTATGTAATCTAATAAGCTTTGTGCAGGAAAATACGAATACAGGTAGTGTGGAATAATGGTAATTAAAGGAAGTTAATATTAAGCTAGGGAATGTTTACTTGTTACCTGAAGTCGGTATAATTATTTTATTGGTATTAATTATTTCATTGCTTGTTATTGAGTGTTGCATAATAATACAAAACGTTACATATTTCATCCGGGGTGTTGGGAATGTGTGAAAAGTATGATTAGGAAGAAGAAAAATGATGCGGACGAATCATTAAATTTACCGGTATGATTAATGACAGTTGTTCGTTCTGTTATGTCGGGTTGGTACGTCTATCCTAAAATTATTATTTGTTTGAGAGATTATAACATCAACCAGGATTTAACTTGTGTTTAATAATTTATATTAATTATGAGCTCCGTGTTGTAAATAAACCGGTATTTGATTAAAAAAATTAAATAAATCAATCAACACTAGAGAGAAACTTTATACGTTAATATATTTATAAATCTTCATTTAAAAAAAAAATCGAATACGAAGTTCATCACATTATAATAAGAATACTTATAAATAATTAGAGTTTAATAGACAGAAATAAAAAGGAGGTGGTAGCCTAACGTTGAATCTTATTTCTAAATTTTTCTTTGAAGAATTTTCTTATTACAGTGTTTTAAGCAACAGAATTTCTTTATCGTAATATTTTTTTAATGTTCAAAATAACTGATAAATAGTTAACCACTTGTACGGTATTTTGGTATTAGAAATTTGTCATAAATAGAAATGTGGTTAGAACACATTTAACTTACTCCACGTAATCAGGTCAATTTTATCTTAAATTCAAAATTTAATTAACCTATTAAATTAATTATTTTTGTGACAATAAAGTTTCGCCTCAAGTAATTGAACGTCCTCAATTATTACATGTTTATGAAATCACTGTAAGACATAATGAGAAAATATTTTCATTATATAATTCACAATAACATTACAATAATGTATGTCGGTAAGATAATGTGGAATGCATGCAGAATTTCTGTCTAAAAAATATTACAAAAAATACAACAGTATATTACAAATTTTGTTGTTGTACTTAAAAAAAATTACTCAAGCGATTTCCTTTTTTGAGATAAAATGTCTAACTTATTAATTAGTATGTACAATACATTAATACTGTCTAAACATATACACTCATTTAAAAAGTGAGTCGGTAATTAAAAATAAATTAGTGAATTTAATCAAATGTATGTAATCAAGTTAACCAGGAAATTTTTATTTGTTGTATTTTATATGTTTTATTTTCTTTTATTGATTGTATAATTATTTCTTACATATGTTTATATATATATATATATATATATATATATATATATATATATATATATATATACTTCTTCTCGATCTGTTATTTTTAGGATATATTTTTAATTGAATGAAACGTTCCAAATCTTCTTTTATTTACAAATAGATAAAAAAAGATATTACATGTTAAATAATTATGTACTGGTTAATTACGTTACCTTTTTTTTTCAAAAGAAACAAAAAAAGGTTTATTTTTTTGTAAAAACTTGTTTCGTAAAAGTAATATCGGCACTCAGATAACAAACGATCATGTTTTACATGAAAAAAGTTTTTATACAAAAAGTTTAGTTGAAAAAAAAAAGGTGGATGTCATAATTAGTTTATACAGAGTGTATCATGAAGTTCTCTCGGGACTTTTATAACCTATTCTACTTGTGAAAATAATGCAAAAAGTTCACATAAACATATCTCCTAAAATGCTTCGTTTGCCAATTACGGCTAGTGAAATATTTCGCTCCGATTCCAGCTACTTCGGTGAAATGAGGTCGTACTGAAATTTTTAGGACGTTAATTAAGGGGACAGATTAGTGATTTCTTGTGGTTTTTGACAAGAAAAATTGAATAAAATAGGTCCTAGAAAGGTATCTGTAGTAGTTGTTGAGATATCTGGAATGAAACCCTTAAGTAAAAAATCCTGTTTTTTATGTTTGACGTACTTTGTTAAATGGGTAATAACACATAAAACTTTTAAAGTAAACTTATAGAGAACTTAATTCTGAACAGAACGATGTAAGATAAGTTGAATAAAACAAAGAAAACCTTAGAAAATTCGTATTTTATTTAGAAGCAGTTCATTACTAAATTTATTAGAAAGTACTTATTTAATGTAAATAAAAACGAATTATTGTTTTATTGATGTGAAAAATTTGTAAAAATAAACCTTTCTGTTAAAAAATGCTGTTAACAAACTGGAAACTAACAACAGTATTGTAAAATAAAAATAAATAAATAAGAATTACCGAGATAAGTTTTTTGTTAATGACAGAAATACAATAAATTATTTAAAAAATTATTATTTCAAAGTTGGCAATAAAATAACAACAGCTGATCAACATTGCGCAATACTGTATTAGTGTATTAATCATTTTGTACAGAAACACACTGATATATTCATTTTGGGTATGTGTAATGATAATAACTACAGCTGTTGCAGTAGAATATGAAATACGTTTTCTGAATCTCAGGATTTCAGATCCCAAAACAATTAAAGCAATCTTCGGGAAATAGATTCGCTACCTAGTATTCGTACCAGCTAAAAACGATCTGTTCAACACGACGCTGTTATTGACGAAATTATTATCGATTCTGTTCAGCGTAGTCCAGGCGTCAGTACACGACGTCTTTCTAAGCGGATCGGAGTTTCGCATTCGATGGTTTGGAGAACACATAAACCAATTTAATTTTATTCTTATCATAAAGAACCACTTCAACCCAGGAGAGGGTCCGCATGGTTCTGCAACCATGGAATACAAATCGACAACTCTACAAGTATGTTCTGTTGATCAACGTTACAACTTTCACTCGAGATGGCAACAACTTACGCAATGAGCATACACGGGCAAAAGTAAATCCTCATGAAAGGTGGAAGGCAATTTCAACACCGAGTTAGCGTTAATGTATGGTGCGGCCTTCTTCACAATAAGCTGTTTGGACCGTTCAAATTGGCCGCTTAAATGGTGAGGTCTACTTTCACTTTTTTTAAAAGAATTACTGCAGCTGTTTGAAGATGCTTCTCTAGCGCTGAGACGCAAAGTATACGTCTAGCACGATGGCACGCCTACCCACTTCTCTTCTGCCGTTTTCACTTTCTTAAGTCATCATTTCCCTGAGAAATGGATCGGTTGTGGAAGTCTACATTCTGATCACCAAGGTAGGCAACCTTGGTGTTAGATCAGGCAGATCTAACACTATTGATTTTTGCGTCTGGGAATGGATATTGTAAACAAACAACTAGAGGATTAATTCCTCTAGTGAGGAATTAATTATCCGAATTTAGGATGCGGCTGAGCAACTTAAGGACAGCCTTGACGAACTAAAAAAGAGTAACAAAAGCAGTACAACAGCGTGCCAAGAAATTGTTGAAAATGGCGGACTCATTTTTGAACATTCCCGCGGCCCAATGAAATGAGGGTTGATATGTTTGACATGTAAATAAGGTGTACATAAGCCTTCAATGAAATGAGGGTTGATATGTATAATGTGTAAATAAGGTGCACATAAGACTCAGGTCGACCATCCCTGAGACATGTGGTTAATTGAACTCCAACCACCAAAGTACACCGACATTCATCGTCTAGTATTCAAATCCATATAAAAGCCTGTACTAGGATTTGAATCTCAGAACCTTCGACTTCGAAACTTAATTGTTAACTGATTTCGACGAGTGAACCGCTAGACAGACAGGTGGGTTATTTAAATAATTGAAGATAGGATTTGTTAATTTATTAATAAAAACATTTTCAGGAATATTTTATTAAACGATTCATGTAGATCTCTTTTAAGTAGCCTATATATATTTTTTTTTATATATTGCTCTACAAAACGTTCTAGTTTTCAAGAACCAGTTTTATAAAATTCATTCTCTAACATTAATTTAATCTCTCCACAACAGTGAGACTAGTGCGTTAGTATAGTAAGATTCTTTTAGTACAGTAAACCGGTAATCTTAGTTCAGTACTCATTAAATCTAAAAAAAATTATCAAATCTATTTACTATACTTATTATACAGGTTTTATGAGACGAGTGATGTAATTTAATTTTAAAGATTCAGTAAAAATGAAAAACAATTTCAAAAAAAAAATTCTATTGTTTTCTTTTTCATACTATCCTTACTCTTATACTCATGGACTAATAAATTTTTGTATTTTTCTTGTATAATTCAGAATATTATTTATTAATTAAATTTTAATTAAATTACTAAAGAATTACGCAAATTAGATAAGGAAAAATTAATCGTGAATGGTGTCAATAATTTAAATTTATTAATATATTATTGATAGTAATAAATAAATTATTAAACTCTTTATTTTTTTGTCAGTTTTCACGAACTAAGAAAGTACATAATTACTAAAATAAAATACAATTTATAAACAAAAGATCAAATTCTATAAATTATGCCTTCAAATTAAAGTACCAAAATGAATGAATTCTGATTTATTTAATTTAGTTTATAATAATATCTTATGGCATAAATCAAAACGTAGTGTGTACAAAGCGAGTGTAAATGTGACGGCTCGTTAAGATATAAAATTTAATAAAGTTTCTAGTTTTGGCTAGAATTCAATTATTTGCTGTATAAGAAAGGATTGCGACGTAATTTATTGCGCTGTAATTGGGAGGATTGCCGGGATTATGAATAATGCGGTAGCTTAGTTGGAAACAACATAAATACGGTTTACACGTACAAGGCGAAATACTATTAGTTGTAATAGTTAATTACACGAAGTGGTTTCATGAAACGGGAAGGAAACTGCAGTACAATCATCGTTAAATTTAACCAGAAAAAAAATGGTGTACCTCTTTTTTAACTAGTTCTACAATAACTTGGTTACTGAAGAAATGTCACGGCAGATAACGATGGTTCGGCGTATAGAAGGTAATTACTTTAACTTTTGAGTGTTGTTAGTACAGGTTGAGTAATATTAACTCGAGCTAGAGAAGATGAGAAGTGATGTTAATTAGCAAACGAGGATGTGGATTCATTTAAAGTTGCTTTCCCTGTTCTCGATCCGCTCTAAGGCCCCGAAACACGCACACGCTTAGACGCGCATATCATTCACATACAGATTTTTTATTAATTGTAAAATTTACATTTGTATGGATGTTACATTTCTGAGTCGGTTTAATCACAAATCAAGTTTGTGTTGCTTCCGGAGTTTTACGTATTTGTTATTACAGTAATACCGTATGAGTATAGCTTATCGGTTACGGAATTAAGAATTAAAAGATGAGTGATTATAATCTTAATATATCCTTTGCTGGTAATTATTCATAATGACTTTTGAACCACTCTGAGGAAATGTTTTGTAATTATAAATAACCGCTGAATGAATATATTAAAACACGCGCACAAATTTACATAAAGTAAAATTAAAATATTTTTGGATAGCTATTCAGAATGAATGAAATATAATATTTTTTTTGCTCCTAACAAATAAATGTCTTAGAATTTTTCAGAAAGGACAAAAGTTTTGTTAATATTATTTAGAAATCTCTAAAATCTTATTTTTTCTCTAGTAAATAAATCTACCCAGTGGCGGCTCGTGTATAGGCACTGTGGAACTGTAGCACTCCCTATTTCCACTTGATATAATCGATAACATTTAATATAAAGAGTTATTTTTTCTTTAATTCTTTTTTTATACTTGTACAATATATAATTTTAAGCTTAATATATAATCTTGGTATGGAACTGTGCGCTTCACAGTTTTGTTTGGCTGTTGTACGCATGCGCACATAGGAAGCCGCACGCGAGGCTGCAAGGAGAGAGAGCACTGTCGCTTCCGCAGTGCCGACACTGGTGTGCTGGTGGAAGGTAGTTTTTTTTTACTCCGCGTGTGTATGGAACGTTCCTTGTTCGTTCCCTTTTCTAGTTTAGTCGGCGGAAGGAATATGAAATCGGTTTAGTAGTTTTTTCAGTAGTGATCAGATGACAAAATGCAAGGGCTCTTTGATTGCCAAATCTGTCAAAAAAACGTTGGAAGGGCGAAAGCGAATGTAATTAGTAAAAGGTAATTATGTATTTGTTTCTGTGTACGTATTAATATAAATTAAGCACCATTGGACTGTAGTGTTCTTAAGCGGACGTTTTATTAAGTTATTATCTAATAATATTAAAAAATATTATCTTTGTTGATATCTTATTATTTATTCGGTTAAACCGAATAAGGTTTTTAAGCACAATGTGCTTAAAAACCCCATTGCACCATATTCTTGAATGTGATAAAGTGTACAATTAGATTATTATCCTGCTTCAAGCTATTCTATTTGATTTTTTTCTGGGGTTCTTTTATTTTACAGTAAACTTTAACCATGGCCTTGAAAAAGCTCAGAAAAATATTTTCAGGAGCAGCACCCCCACTAATTTTAGTTACGAGCTGCCACTAATATCTACTAATACTCTTTTACAATAAAAGAGCAAAACAAATTGAAAAAAAAACTTGCTTCAGAATATTCAAGCCGTTTTTACAACCTTCCTCAGCGACTGATGCCGCTGTTATCATACTGGTATCAGATTCTACTGGTAGTTTTTTTTTAAATTAATTAAATACGTAATAAGATTGTGTCAAAAAATGTGTGTGATGTGAATTGTGCCCGTTCATCTAGTATCTATATCGTTGAATTTTTTTATATTTCAGAACGTTGAAGTTTAGAAAGAGGTTTATTATATATTTTTGGTCTGTATAGAATATAAAGATTAATTACATTGTAAATTTCAGTAGACATGTTGTTTGTTCTTCTAAACTGCATTTGTTAACCGCTTCAGAAACATAAATCAGACCATATACAATTCAAATCACACATCATTTTTGACTAAATTTTTACTGTACATCTGCCTAATTAAAAATAGTACCTGGCAGTAAAATCAACTGACGCCAGTAAGAATAGGAACACGAATCTAGTCACTGGAGGAGTTGAATAGACAGAGTAAAATTTATTTTTTCAAAATTTATTGCCTACAGTTTGATTGGTGTAAGTGAGAACGTGTCGGATCCGTAATAATGCACAAATCGGCGAAAGCCCTTCTGTGTACGTATGAATTTAAATTAAGCACCGTTGGACTGTGGTGTTCTTAAGCGAACGTTTTATTAAGTTTAACGTTTTAATCTAATAACGCTAAAAAATATTATCTTTGTTGATATTTTATTATTTATTCGGCTACACCGAATACGGTTTTTAAGCACAATGTGCTTAAAACCCCTATTGTACCATATTCTTGAATGTGATAAAGTGTACAATTAGATTATTATCCTGCTTCAAGCTATTCTATTTGATTTATACATCGGTTCGAATCCGACTTCATATAAATATATATATATATCCTTTTTTAACTTTTTTTTTATTTTAAATATATTGATTTATTAATAATTATTAACCTTTGATTGTAAACATTTTTGAATTAAAATGAAATGTACATAAAATTTTATTTCACTAATAACTTCTGATTTTTAAAAAATTGTTTTGCGATCACAATACTTACTTTACTTCGTACAAGGAAGTAAAAGTGAAATAATTGTTTTGTCAGAAAATAATTAGAGTATTTCAAAATTTCCTGCTCTGTATTTGCGTAATTCTACTTACTAATTTTTTACGGCGTTTATTTGTGTATTAAAAAAACGATTCTATAAAGACTTTTTTTTGAATTTTTCCAAACAAAAACAACATATTTTAAATTATTAGAATGAAGTTTTAGTATATGCAATTATTCGATAAGCCTTCAAATAGATTAATTAAAAATGTTATTTAAACATTGTTTCCTTGAGAAGGATATTTTATTTTAATATCCTCCCGTTGTTTCTGACGATCTTGACTGTTTTCTTAAGAGGGTGATGAGTGGCAAACTGAACGGAATGCTACCATCAACAATAAACTTCGTCCAGTCAGGAACACTGCGTCACCGTGGAATTCTTCATGTAGGAGCAATCGTCAAGAGGAGGTTGTTATTTACCGTTTGCACACTACTCACACAACTTACGGAAAGAGCACACTAATAGAGCACACTACTCACTACTTACGGAAATCTCATGACTCAGATCGATGTACCTGTTTGTATTCGCTGCGACTGCCAACACCAGATACTTGTGGACTGTGTCTGTTACGGGGTATTGCGTCGGAAATCTAAATTTGGGTCAAACATCTGAATATCTCAGAGAAAAATATGACAATGTTATCCAATGTCTTGTTATTTATTAAGGTTGTACGTCTGTATTCGAATATTTAATAATTATTGTGATGTGTTATTAGAGTTTTATAATGTTTATTTTTTTTTTAATTTTTGCTATTTTTGTCTGTGATATTGTACGTTTTGGTTGTTAATTCTATTTGTTATATATTATTGTTACTTAGTTTACCTGTCCGTAATACTTTGCGTTCGTGAAGTTGAACTAGTTTGTTTATTATAGAATCATTACTTCCGGGCGCTAATAAGAATCTTCATTGTGCGCCTCAATAAAAAAAAATTCCTTGGGTATCTAAACTTATTATTGTAAAAGATTATTAATTTGATTAGTTTATTATTTCTTAAGCTTTTAAAAATTAAAAATAATAAATATATTACTTCTTACTTATTTGTTGTTGTTGAAATATATTGTATTTTAAATATATATATATTGCTACATTTGATTGGGGAGGAATAATTTTTTCTATATAAATTAACTAGTTATCCTATTTTTCCGATAGTTTTCTTAAAATTTAGAGTGCCATATTGATTACTATTCGTTTTCCTCCAACAGCCGTTCAACTGCTTTTGATACTAATTCTGCATTGCTGCATTATGCTGATTACTATCTCTAATTATCATAATTTAGATGTGTTATTTTTCTGTGCACATTTTTAATATTATTTTACTGCTTTTTTTTGTGTTTTTAATTACTCGTAATTATCTCTTATGGCTATATTTTATAAATTTGAATGTTTATGAAAATATAAACATTATAAATGATCATGAGATTTCTTATAGTATTACAGCACCTACTAATGAGAAATAATTTTTATGTTTATAGTAAGTTTTTATGTAAAACATATGTATGGTCACATTATAACATAAACCGACGGTTACTTATAGTTATTTCTATTTTAAAATTGTAATTAATATAATAAATAATTACTTTTTTAACTAATCTAATTTTAGAAAATAAAATCACTTTTTCAGTTCCAAAGTTATGGTTCAGTATCTCTGTTGTTCTTGCAAAAATACTTGTTGATCGTTAATTTTTCATTTACAACAAAATCTGCTAAATTATCAACAAATGTCCAATATTATTTAATGTACGTAATATTCTCAAATAAAACGTCGAGTTTTGTGGTTTCATAGTTTTTATGGACTTTGCAGGTAAAACAAAACGAGAAATCTTTTTTATTTCATACCTAAACGCGTGAGATATAAAATTAAATCTCAGAAAAGGTTGATTCTATTTTTTTTGATATCTGAAGTTAGACCAAACATGATCAAGAAAAGCAGAGATAGTTAATAAATTATTTCTTATTTAAAGAAAATTGAGACCACGTTGAAAAAAAAAATGAAAATACAGTATTCATAGTTTGTGTATATATGTATCTAGTCGTAGAAAATTTATATCTTGAATGATTATTATGATTAATAATTATTTGCTGAAAAAAAAAGATAAAAAGTTTTATTTAAGTGAAAATTCAGAGTTTTATTCCAAAAGATTGATTCCACAATGTTAAAGATGATCGCTGAGGTTATTTTATTTTGTTAACAATAACATTTGTTATTTTTTAGTCTAAGTATTCCATGTCTAATTATTTTGTTGTATTTATCTTCAAAAAATCTGAGTTATAGGTAAAAGATAATGAAAAAGTAATTTTGATTTTTGTTTGTTTTTTTTTATTTAAAAATATTGATATCGTATTTAAAAAAAAATCAAACGAATACTAAAATGTATAACTATTTTAAATATTTAATTTGAATCTGATTTTTAATTTTTGCTCAGAAATTCTGTCTTTCACTGAATTATGAAAAATAATAAACAATTTAATAAATATTTTATTTAATACGGTAAGTATTGCTAATCGTGATATAAATTTGAAGTATAAGATCTAAAAATTACTTCTTTTATCTGTAGAGAAGGAGTAAAAATACTTTTAGGAAAACATTTTATTAAAAAAAAAGATATTTTTTCAAGCGAAAATGAAAAAAAGTAAAAAGTTAATACTATAAAAACGAATTTCTTAAATGAGAATTCAAACTACACAATTAACTTCCAAGAAAATTTTATTTAACATAGTTTTATATGAATACTTTTAAAAGTAATAAACTGAGTTTTATTTTTAAAAAAAAATTAAAAAACAGAAACTTTTTTAAGGGATGTTTGGAAATGAAGAATTTGAGTGAATAGTAAGCAGTGAATCTTTCTTTTCTTTACTGATAAACACTTCTCGTTTTATTTTAAAAGGATGCTAAGAGGTCAGGTCCACGTGACTAATAACAGGGAGCGTAAATTTTTTGCTTTTTTTTCAACCCTACTCATTCATTTTACTAGAAAGGTCTACGGCCTAAAGGGTCCTTAACTTTTCCTTTTAGTCTTGCTGTGTAAGTAATGGCACCCCTTGTCTTACGGCACTTCTCAAAGCGAGTGTTATGCGCTCTGTTGGAAGATTTTCTTAGTTAGAAAACTTCTGAATTATTTATCTGCAGCCTCTTCCAGTCTTCATTTTTTCTTGTTTTTATTACATAATTCATTAAAAAAAATTTAATTTACAGATCATGTCTTTTTCTAATTGAAATTTCCTTTTAAATTTTTGTTTAACTGGTAACGGGGTATATTATTCTCTTTTAAATGAATGTTAAGTTATTCAGTGTATGTATTTTTCTTTTAAATAGCGATAAATTTCTTCTTATATTACTTTTTTCTTCAATTACTCAGTACGAGAAGAGTTCGTAGTTTTTTTTTTATTTTGGTTGCCATTCCTTTATTTTTAAGTATATGTACGTATTCTTTTTTCTTTAATGAAACGCTTTTGTGATTTTTCTATGTGTAAAGTATTAAATACATAAAATATTGAAATTAAATCAGATAGTAAAATATCAGTTTATCAGTGTACACAATTGAGCAATCGGAATAATAATGACGTAGGTTATAAATTGGTTTTAGTTTGCAGATGAGCATTGTTACATTGGTGCCGGTTCTTCTAAGCTGTTACAAAAATATTCTTTTATAATATCATTAGAAAAATACGTCGAGTAATTAAATATTACTCTTAATTGAAAGTTTTATTGCATATGCTCTTTCCAGATAGA
Organism: Lycorma delicatula; assembly: GCF_047948215.1. Lineage (NCBI taxonomy): Eukaryota > Metazoa > Arthropoda > Insecta > Hemiptera > Fulgoridae > Lycorma > Lycorma delicatula. The sequence continues at coordinate 21,735,889 of NC_134456.1, read as the reverse complement.
ATGAAATATATTAATTAGTTAAGTTGTAATATCAGTATCAGAGATAAAAGGTTATAGTAGATTTCTATGTTTGTATGAGAGTTATGATGCTCACTGTACGGCAGATTTCTGCTATGAACAGGGTGAAGATGTCACCCTGGGTTGCATAGCTGGTACAGGTTGCATAGTTGAATATCACCTGGAATTTCTTTGAGTTTGTAATAGTACGGGCCCGGCATCCCTGACGGCTTCTTTTCCGCCAGAACTCCTCCCATAGACGGAGTTTGTCTGTCACTTTCCTAGCATATCGATCCATCGCAGTCCAGTCTTCCTCTCCGCTCATTAATATTCGCCGAGTGCCTTCCGGCTGGAACATATTTCCAGCCCAGGGTATCTAATAACCTCTTTCGCTCTTCCCTGAAACGTGGACATCTGAAGTAGACGTGCACGGGGCTCTCCTCCTCTCCACACTCTGGACAGAGGTCGGTGTAGTCTAGACCGAATCGGAACAGGTGTGCCTTATATCCGCCATGGCCCGCCAGAAACTGAGTGAGACTGTAACCCAGCGAGCCATGCGGTCTCCTAAACCAACCCTTGATGAGGTGTATAAGAGTTTACCCAAAGTCATAAATGAAAGTTACCATTATAATTGAAACATTTTTTAAAGCGCACGATAAATTATATTCGTAAAACAACATTAATGTATTATAAATCGCCACGGGGATTGGTAGAGTGGTAGTGTCTCCGCCTTTCAACCGGAGGTCACAGGTTCAAATCCCGTTTAGGCAGGGCAATTTTATTCACTACAAATTTCCATTTTTACATTTCCACGTAAAACCTGTTTTGTAAGCTTCTGTAATGAATTAACTCATCAGTTAAAAAAAAAAATACAATTATTATTAATTATTAATAATAAATAAATTAAAAATGAATTTAACATCTACAAAAAGGTTTTTAAAATTATTTATAAAATAAATTGTTCAGGTTTTTTTGCATTTATATTTATGCATATTGGGGAAAGAGTCCGACTTAAATATGGAAAAGTTCTCGTAAGTAGAGGATGCAACGCTTTTTTAAAAAAAAGATTCTACTGCAAATTGATTGATTATTTTAATACCTAGAAACCTTATCCGAGAAAGAAAAAAAATATTTGGTAAAAAGAAGGTTTTTAAATTGATCTCTCTGTTAAAGTTAGAGAAGGTCAATAAAAAAGAACAATTTTACTTCAGTAAGCTGTCAGTAAATATAATTTAAAAAAATAAAAATCTACTTTTCAAAAGGAATTTTACGTCACTGTTTTCTATTTTATCTAGTTTTTTCTTATTTTTTAAATATTATATTGACCTAATTATTTTTAACAAACAGGAGTTTTGTTTATAGTTTTAATTCACCCACGGATCTTTCTCTTTTTTAAAGGATACTTTTCAAAAATAGTATTTTGAAGTTTATCTCAGACTGCTAGTGACATTGCCATCTAATAACTTCATATTACTCGTTTTAGCTCAAATTACGAGCCGTCGAAGCCATTCGACGACAAAAACGACCCTTTTCAGAGCTACCATAAGTTTAGTAAGTGCCACGTGCCGTCGAAGCGATTCGGCGACAACATCAACCTACTGCGGTTTTTAAGAAAACAAACTCCTATTGAAAAGGGGAAAAAATAGCACAATAAAAACTAGTTATGGTATTTAATTAGCCTGGAAAGAGTGAAAATTTGCTAAGTAGAATTTTTATTAAAATTAACTTTCAAATTGGTCTATAAAATTGTCATTATCTACTATAAAACGGAAAATATAATGTTATCTAAAAGAATTATCTTTCGTCAAACTAAAAAGTTTGATTATTTTCAGTACGATTTTAGAAAATGATTTACTATTTTCCATACACAATGTTCCGAAATGTCGAGCTTTATATAAAAGACAACTAAGCGTTTGCTATGTTCTTGTTGAAAGCTTTGGCTGTTGAGTTAGCACGATTGACGATTTGTTCGATTAATTAAAAGGTAGGGATTATTATTTAACAATTAATATACAGTGCTTGAGTAATTTTGAAAATGAAAAACAATATCAGAAAAATAAATATAGTTGTTTTCGTCCAGTTTATATTATTTTGGGGTAAATTGGATTTTATTGGAAAACCAAAATTTCTTTCGACTTATAAAATTAGGTTTGTTTCACTGTTTTCTAAATAATATATGTCGTGTCGTAAACACAGAAGTTAACAGAATTAAGAAAAGTTTACAAAATATCTTTTTTTAAATAATAGTTCATGCCTTGATAAGAAATGCAATAAATGAAAGACTATTTTAAAGTTAAATAATGTATATTTTTAATTTAATAATTAAAACGTTTGATATAAAGTTAACTAAATTATTTTCAGTTAGGAAAACTTTGACATTTAAACGATTGAAAAACTCAAAGTTTTTAATATCCTTATTAATTTACATACCGGTAAGAATGCTGGTAAGAACACTCGTATTCCGGTAAGAATGCTGATTTCCAGATTAACTAACCTTCTTGTTTAACTCTAGGCAACGTTTGACATTTTTTCACTTATAATTTTATCTATCTCGCCTTCCTCGTTAAAATACATGTCTAAGAGCTTACCCAAACTCATAAATGAAAGTAACCATTATAATTGAAAAGATTTTTAAAGAGCACGATAAATTATATTCGTAAAACAACATTAATGCATTATAAATCGCCACGGAGATCGGTAGAGTGGTAGTGTCTCCGCCTGTCATCCGGAGGTCTCGGAGATCATCTTTCATTCGGGGGTCTCCGCCTTTCATCCGGAGTTTCTTCTTAAGGTGATTCCATTTTTGAGTAACATATATACTTCGAAATTATGGTTATTTATGGGATTAAGAAAATTAAAAATAACCTTCAGTTGTATTCAGTAGTACAAATATGTCATAGAAAATTCTATTTATTTTTAAAAAATGTTCTTTTTTATTTGTAACATTTTAAAAATACGATTTAAAGAGGTTAATTTTATGGATTAGTATAAGACAATTTAACAGTTTATATTTTTACATAACCAAAGCGGCCTGCCTTATATAAAGGATCCAAGTTTTAACCTTCTAAAATATAAAGTAGTGGTCCTTTTTAGCGCGAGTAGAGGATAAATAGATTAGATTGTAGGAGTAGCCTTGGTTTAGCGCAAAATAAAACAAACATCGTTATTAAAAATAATTAATGAATTATAAATTTTAAGGTTTAATTATAATATCTGGAATAAAAAAAGTATTAAATTTTCGTGCACGAATTGACGGTCTTAATCTCGGTATCAGAACATTCACTCAAAATTTCTATGATATATTTGTTTGAAAAAGATTTTTTCCGGACTAAACACAAACACCATATCGATTTTTTTATTTGTTGGTAATATTTAGCTGAAATGGAAATATTTAAATATTAAAGGATGGGTGAATAGATTCTAGATTGAGTTTTTGGCAGTAAAGCTTATATTCCACTGAATAAAACATTCTTGTTTACGATTAGTGCATCATTTGTTATTTTGCAAATTGTTCTCGTAATATAAAAGACTGGTGGTACATGTCTATGACGTATGTTCTGGTATTATTATAGAATATCTAACGATATTGCTCAACATCCAGTAATTATACATCGGGATAAAATTAATTAGACAACTGTACAGAGTTATCGATTAAATTATTTTAATCTGAATAGTAAAATTAATTTAAATATATCATAAAATACTACTTATAATATGACATTGAAGGCACTATTTTAATTATATGTAAAATATAATTTTTTATTGCTCTTTAGTAGTTACTAAAATATTCATAAAAAATATAATAAATTAACATTTAATTTAAAAATATTAAACTGAAATTTTTATTAATTTTTTCATTGAAATTACTGTAGATTTTTGTAAAACACAATTTTTAATCAAATTTTAATTTAGGGAATATTTCTCTAACACTGATTGACCTGATTTTTGTAAATTAATGAATTAATATTTTTTAATTAATGAAAACGTTTTTTTTTGTGTTTAATTTATGTTATTGTAATATTTATTCATAGTAATGTTACCAAATCACATTTCCAAGAAACCTTTCTACTTGTTAACCTGTTTAAAATTACCTGAAACCGTTTACACCTGGCTTTACTGAATATTCCTATCGCACTCTACGAGCCTTTAAAAAATCTGTTATGTTTCTTTAAAGTTTTGTTTGATTCTGTCTTACGCACAGTCAAGTGTTTTTCAGTGATTCTGTTATATTTTATATAAAATGCAAGATCTATTCGTCGATTTTGTAAAAATCCAGAAGATAAGTTTTGTTATCGCATATATTTCTTTTGTATATGTTGAATATTTACTTTAAAGTCATAGATTACATTTATATTTCAGAAAGTTAGTAATGCCTACTTTTTATATTTTAAGTGCCAAACTGGAGATCAATATAAACGTTGAGTTCCTCATGTTTGGTGTATGAGTTATTAAGTAAATCTAGTGCAGTGGATGTAAATTCTATGAGGTTTACTGTTTTTATGGTTAGGAGAGAACCTTCTGACCATGTAACTAATTCTGCATTACTAAAACAAAGGGGGTATTTAAAAAAACCAAAGGGCAAGGTCGTTTATCAAAATTTGTCTTCAGCACTAAGCCCCATTCCTCATAGCCAGGAATTACCGGTGCCGATTGCGCCTTTAAACTTGGGTAACATTTCGTTTTCCGATGATTCGGATCAACTTCCTGAGGACACAACTTCCTGAGACAACTAGTAGTGACCCTACGTTTTTACCAATCACCATTGAGCCTCATTTAATAACTCAAAACAAATTAAATAATTTGGCACGTGACTTGGGTTTGTCAAAACAAACAGCTGATCTTCTTGTTCCAGACATCAACAGTGGAACCTGTTAGATAAAATCATAAGTGTTTCGCTTTACAGAAAAACGGAATATAACATTTTCAAGTTTTTACAAAGTGGAAAAATCGCTATGCGTCTGTTGTGATGGATGAAGTTAATATGGAACGTACACATTCCGAGTGGCCTATTTTCATCGGTTCATAAAGTCTAAAAGCAGTCTTGCTTCATAATGTAAACGAAAAACCAACTATTCCTTTAGCTCATTCAGTGACAATGAAAGAAAAGGCTGTGATAACTTAGCTATCTTACTAAATGAATTTAAATATAAACAGTATCAGTGGGATATTTATAAAGATTTAAAAATGATAGGTATACTGCTAGGGATTGAAGTGAATTTTAAAAAGTACTGCTGTTTTTATGAAGTTTTGCTGTTTTTTATGCTGCTATGGGCAACACAAGAACATTTCATTAAGAAAGAATTGGTCTCGTAAAGCCTCTTTTGATCAAGGTACTTCAAATATAAAGTATACTTCCTCCGTTGATTCAAAAAAGGTGCTTCTCCCGCCTCTCCACATTAAGCTTGGACTAATCAAAAACTTTGTTAAAACATTGGGCAAAGAAGGTAATGGTTTCAAGTACTTTGAAGAACTATTTTCCAGTTGATACAAAACTAAAAGAAGGTGACTTTATTGGACCTCATGTAAGGAACATTTTAAGTTATCTCCTATTTAAAGAAAAATTAAATGAAAAAGAATTGGCAGCTCGGGACAGTTTTGTAAGTATAGTAAAGGGATGGATTTCTGAGTAATAAGAAAGATGAGCCTGACTATATGCCAGACGACCCTGGGTTCATCCTGCATATAGAAGTTACCATACCGAATTTGAAGAGTTTTGGTCCAGCCAATCCGGGGTTGTTAATCCAAATACACACACATGTACACAAGAACGAGTAGAATTTATCGTGTTTAAAAACTTAGTGCTATTGTGTGAGGGTGCGGTATGGGATATTTGTTTTGAAATTGGGTAATTAAAAAAGTGTTCATGCTCTTGATTAAATTAAATTTGTTCTAGGACAAATATATATATATATATTTAAAAATAATACATAAATAACGATAGTTTATTTATAATTAAGACGCATATAACTTATAAAGTGTTTTTATTTTAATTATTATTGTAATATAAAAGAGTTAATTATTTAAATATTATTTTTATTGCCGTATTTAATTAAATGAAATGAAATTAGACTGTGTCATAAAATTTACATAAAGAAAATGATCGCTGAATAAGGTTAATGTTTATCTGTGGACGCTACGTGGTTCGGCCACCTATTCAAAATAACGTTTAACTTAGATTACACTTTTATTTAGTTTTCTCCAAATGCTTACGTTTCAATAATGAACGTTCATTTGTAATGATAAAGGTATTACTGTTAAATTTAATTCGTTTTCGTTTCCTATGAGAAGAAGGTTATTCACTGTATTATGGTTTGATGTTTTTTGTATTAATTGTTAAAGTAAATTTTAAGTTGGTATATGCAATTAAATAGATCTAGTAGATAATGATCTAAAGAATAATTTTTTTATCGCATTAATTTTTAAAAGTTATGTAAATAAAATTACTGTTTTTTAATATGAACACAAAAATAATTTTTTATTTTAATTTTTTTTCTGAATAAAGTATCGTTAGATAAAAAATTAAAAATTGGTTGCATAATTTATGTAATATAGACTTCGTGGCGGATTCTATAAATGTTTAATTTGAATTATATTATTTATTTACATAGATTATGTGATGAATTCAATATAAAAATTGCTGCTCTCTGTAGTGAAGTGGTAGTGTCTCAGCCAATAGTTCTGAAGATTCTAGATTCGAATCCCGATCAGGTACGGTATTTTTTATGGATTTTTTTAATATAAAAATATATGTATTACCCGCAAGGTTCAAGCTTATGTGATAGATTAAACAAATACTAAGACACGATTTTACTGCGGAATATTTCAAAAAGTACGTAACCTAAATTTTATTTAACCTATTTGAACTATTTTTTACATATAATAAAACTTAAAAAGAATATTCAGATACAATTTCCTATAATTTTATACTGTGGAAAATGTGAAATCCAACTCCGAGAAAATCTTTTACTCGTATCATACATACTATTTGCAATCATTTATCATAATTGAAATCTTGTTTTTAAGTTTGGTTTGTAGATAAAGTGTATGAGGATTTTTTAAAAACTACTTTTTAATTATTCATTAAGAAAATAACTTGATTGTGTAAAGTAAGAGATCATGGTAGCCACATGTCTCCTCACTTCAAACAATGACTAAATATTCTTTCTATTAGCAATATGAGCGTGCTATCATACATGAAACTAACATTTTCTTCTACTGGTAAAATAAACTGTACTTTAAGTCACAATGTATAATTAAAAAAAAAGCTTAACATTATTTTGCGTCGGGAAATTGCAACATAAATAACAATGTTACATTAAAAGTATGAGAGTTTTCTCTACTCCATATTCGGCTTCATTATTCTGACGAAACAGCAATACTTATCAATAAAATAATCATGATCCACATCTCATATCGTTTTGAGTAAGTAACAATTTTCATGGACTCCTTCATTCATTTCATGAAGAACAATAACTAAGGCATGTCCGGGACAAAATCGAATCACACGTCCGGGTGGGCAGTGATATGGTACTTTGGTAATTTGACTTATGTCGGCTAACGGGGCGATGATATTGGTTAGGAGCTCCCTGTGTAGTACGGAATTGACGGTCCCGAGCTGACCGAGCTGGTCGCGGTTGTGCTTTTCGCTTTGCTGCTTCCAGCGTGTGCGGAAGGAATGACGTGATCTGGTTTTGCATATGTGAATGGAGTGCGGACGGGGATGCTTATCCCCATTCCCGGTAGCGGAAACCGGATTTGGAGTGAGCTGATGTGAGCTTGCTCTACCTAAGTCTTACGCCGTTCAATGTGAGTCAGTCACTTCGGTTCTTGGTAGGGATTCTCCCATAGGTAAAGAGTATAAGAGCCCTGACTGGTAAGAGCGAGCCCTGGAATATCGGTATATTGGGTCAGGCAATATCTGACTCCCCGGCTCGGGTTAAATATCTGTGGAAGGCGGCTGATTTGGGGACCCCCAGACAGGATCAATGATCCGCGGTATGGCAACCGCCTCATCACCCGCACTTTGAGACATATTGATTAGCGCTACTTCATTCATGAAAGCTTTAACTTCCACGATTTCTGTGACACAGAGACTCTTTGTTTTCGCAAGCGAAGCGAAGGAAGAGCGTTGAGTTTGGTGAAATTGAAAAGAAGGATTGAACTAAGTTTCTAACAAAGAGTAATGAAGTGTTGCCAAAATATTTGGTGATAAAGAGAAAAGAAGGAGATTACACTAAGATCAGTCCTTTTGTAACTGCTGAGATGATAGCAGAAGTTGCAGAAGAACCTCTTAAGGATACAAGAAAGACTGTTTTGGGACTGCTTGTTGAAACCGTCTATGACGTATATTTGTCACGGCTAGTCAAAGCCATAAAGTTAGGACTTATAGTCATTGATATTGTACCGCATGGTACACTGAATACCTCCAAGGGAGTATTTGTTTGCAGGAATTTGCTGAACTACACAGAAGACAAAATTGTAAAGGGACTCTATGGACAAGGGGCAGAACAGAGAAGTCTATGGACAACGAAACAGAGAGGTTTTACCTTTTGCGTCGTTTGTCTTGACGTTAATAAACCTAAGTGTTCCGAGAAAGTAAAGGCTGGCATAGACTGGATGTTCGTTCATTTATTCCGACTAAATTGCGGTGGTTTGAATGTCAAAAATTCGTACATACAGCGGCAAGATGCACTAGGAAACAGATCTGTGCAGTTATCTAGCAGTTGTGTCAACTGTTATGGGCATCACTCTGCAAGATCGCGAAACTGCCCGATTTATAAGGAGAAATTAGCAATCCAGGAGGTAAATACCATTCAAAAGGTCAGATAATTAGAAGCTAAATAAATCATGCTCATAAGACAAAGGTTGCGTCTTATGCTCACATTTCTACAGCTCTTGCAGCTTCCTTTAAGTAAAGGACTCAATCTCTGAACTGACACCAGCTCTAGCAAACACGGTCGAACATATCAGTAATAAAAAATTGAAAAGTCTATCGATTAGAGAAACTAGTCCTAAGCCGACACAGGAAAAAGCAGATGTCTCCAAACAAAAGATTGTTACACAATCAAGGAATGTGCCTTCGAAAAAAAGGTGAAAATTAAAAATTTAAGTAAAGTGAAGCTAAACCGTAGAAGAAGTCTGAACATAATGCACCGACGGTAAAAGTTGAAGTAGAGAAAATCCACATTCAAGGAATCGGCAAAAAGACGACGAGATGATAGTTTGAAAAGAAAATGTTGGACAAGCATCAATGGAGCCAGCCAGTGTAAACTCGGATGCCTCTAACCGAGAAGGCGAGTTCTTTATCGGGAAGTGCATCAAGTTTAGACTCTAATGTAATGCTCACCGCATCATCTATATCGGAATCATCTGATGCCGGCAGCAAGATATTTTCGTTAGAGCAGAGGATCGGGAGATTCCATATCCGAAGCTTCAGACATCCTGGAAACAAAGGTAGAGGCGATGGCCTCTACCTCTGTTTCCTGTTTTTATCCACCTGATGAGGAGGCTAAAAAAAAAGGAAGAAAAAAGATGACGTAAGGGACAACCTAGGCGATATTATGATTGAAGTTCGTTTTATGTTCTATATGAATTTAATCTACAGATGAGTTACAAAGTTACAGATGAGTTATTAAAAATTGAGGGATCTTTCATCCGTTTTAACAGATGGGGAAAATTTGTTTAAAAATGAATTTAATGACTTTTTAAGTGCCAAGGACTCTATACACACTGGTCATTTTGTGTTTATCTTGGAGTTTTAATGTATTATGACAAGTTCAGTATTTTTTGATGATCTGTTTTGAAAAGACTAGTCTTCTCACTTGGTCGCTACTTACGGCTACCGTGGGAATGTTTTAGTTTTGGGACAAGGACTAATGACCACAGTAATCGATGCACCCCCCCCAAAAAAAACTAACGGGTAAGTGTGCGATTTTTTTTTGGAGTCATGTATATACTGTTGGTACTGACGATCCAGTTTTTAAATTTTCTTTGAAATTTTCTCGGTTGGTGCTTAAAACGCTCGTTCACGTGCTTAAGAATTTTGGTGGTTAACATTGATGGTCGGTTTTAACTCTTTAAAAACTCAGTATCATAAAGTTTATACATCAAATGTTATATTGACTTGTAGAACGGAGAAATTTTAAATGAAACTCTTATTTGAAAGGCTTATACTCGAAATAAGTTTCTGCAGTTAACGTTTGTTAATCCTTGGTAAACTGTATAGCCGACGTAACACAAAGGAATGGATACTGAAACAACAGTAATGCACGATAAGGTTATTTCAACTGCCGGGCGCAGCTAACATTCAGTATAGTATTTTATCTTTTGACAGATGGAGTAAAGTAAAATTTACCCATGCGTTAAGTAATACACCCTCATTCTAAAGGTTGCGTCCTTTTCGAAACACCCTTAATATGCAAATAAGGATCATATACTTGTCTTCTACCTTCACGTAAATAAAATTTTGACTCGAATTGAAATTTTCTCATCGTTAAACAGCAGTAACCCTTCTAAAACATTATAATAGATACTATAACATTTGTTTTTGGAAATTCGAAAAGATTTTTTTTGTTATTATGAAGATAAGTTAGTTAATATAATATTTTAATTATTATCTCAAGTTTTTAAACATTTTTTATGTAAGTGTGTAAATTTAAACATAATATCACTGCCGGATTTGCTAGAAGATGAAAAAGATTTACAAGGGTAAAATCGTACAACATAAGCTGTAACCCGAGAAAGTGACGAAAACACCTACCAACACATCTTAAATCGACCTTTGACTAAAGGATTTTTAAAAATAATCCTCAAGATGCGTAGCAATCATGAGAAATGTAAAAAATATTAATAATATTTATATACATTTTCTAAAACACTCTAATTCTAAAAAAATCATATTCTACATCCATGTCTACTTGTTTAAATAAGGAATTCAAACTATCTTGCATTTCTTCCCCGCATAGAAATTGACTTTTATAACTATAGTATGATAGATTTACAACCTCACAAAGTAAGAATAAAGATATTTAAAAAAAACTGGGAACAAAGTTGTTATCCTCTCCTGGCATTGGTTATTTGTTCTTGTACAGTGAAAAATAATGATAAAATTTAAAATATAGATTTTTTTTACTTTTTTCTGCTCCCGCATTCCCAAAATCATCCCCCAAAAAAATATTCTGATTTGTGTACGTTTACTGTCTTAAATAGAGGAAACTAACAAAAATTCCACCTAAAAATGTGTAACCTATAAAAGGTTGACTAAGATTTCTCTTTTTGTGGGTGGGGGTGAGTTATGATGTACGTACGTATGTACGATCATTACTCCCCACTTTTTTGGGTTCCCTGAGTTATGAAATATCGAGAAATGCAAAAACCGCCTTATCATATTTTTTGAGTGATTACCATACTTTTCTTCCTGCAGCGTAGCGTAGAAGAGCTTTGACGCCAGGAAAGTAAAAGTGACAGTAATTTATCATATTTTGCCTTAACTTGAAAAAAAATATCATTCTCATTATCTACGTTTGGATTTGGATGTATAAAAAAAAATTGGACGTACAATAATTTAACCTCACGATTTTTTGTATAGATAGATTCGAAATGCAAATTATAATTTTATAACATTGTTTATTTATTTTTTTGTAAAGTATATCTAAAAGAGCGAACTCAATACGAATAAATAAAATAGAGTTTAGTGTAGTATATTGATTAACCTAAATACTGCAATGATAGATTGAAGATTATTCAGATCCAGATCGACTCTCCAACTATAATTTTTGAAAAGTTACTGTTATACTGAATTACGACAAAGAATACTTAAAACAAAAATATTTAACTTATATCATTTATTAAATTTATCTAATTCTAGTTGATAAACAAATTATATTTACTATGTAAATATTTTTAAAATTAGGTAAATAGGTGTAGAGGATTAAAAATATTTTTGATAACTTATTCAAAATTTGAATGATTTTCTAATAACTGATTTTTTTTCGAAACCTTTAAATGTATGTAATTATAAAAGTATCCATAAATTGCAGGATTAATTAAAACATTGTTGGCCAGTTTAACAAGGAAGTATATATAAAAAATAGACCAAACATTTGATTTAAAAAAAATAAAAATATTACATTCTAGAATTCGACCTACCTTGAATAAAGCCAGATAGATAATATTTAGTTGTATAACGAACCTTAAATTAGTAGCTTTATAAAAATACTATTTTCTTAATTTAACAATAAAAGTAAATTACATTCTGAACCGTTTCAATTCGTACCATTAAATACTTTTGTCGTGTTAAACGATAGGTTTAGATATTTTAAAAGCTACCGTTATGTATGAATCATAAAGATATTCATGAAATGCAGCAGCTTAATATTAATAGTTAAACAGAATTATGAAAGTAGTTGGGTAAATACTCAAAACCACCAAATCCTTAGTAAGGATGGAAAATTCAATTCTTATATTGACACAAACGTACAAACACTTTTTTTAAATTGATTTAAAATTAATTTCTAAATTTTACTTTAAAGAATGCTTGTCTTTTAGGAAGATTTCATAAGAAAGCTACCTATTGTAATGGATACCATGATTCGACTTCTGGAAACTTTTGACATATCATCGCGTTTCGCCTCTCCCAGACCCCAAAACCATCGTCAGTTTCACTTTCTTGGGGACACGGTAACTGCCGTAATTTTGCTCCAATCACTTTCAAATTGATACATAAAATATAACGATCCAAAATCTCGTTCCAGTTAGTGAACAAAATCGGACCATGAAATGGGGGTGGAACAAATCGGTGTGGAAATGGGGGAACTTTTTCGAATAAAAAAAATATCTCTATAACTTTCTTATTAAGTAAAATATCGAATTCGTTTAAATTTCCTACTATTCTCTGGATAAGGGCCTAAAACGTATCTAAGTAAAGTTTTTTGATATTACCAACCATTGGCCCAGGGAATGGAAAAAATGGGGTTTCGAAGATAAAAAAAATCATACCTCCCTTAATAGGCACAGTATCGAATCAATTTAAAGTGGTTGTTAATCCTCTAAACATTACCTAAAACTTTTATCTGAAACAATTTTTGATATCACCAACCCTTACGGCAAGGGATGACCAAAATATTGCCGGAATTGTAAGATGGGGCTTGTATGCTAAACATGTGAAACTTTTTTTCACACGCGACCATTGTCGTATTGAGTAAATTTGAATTTTTCCTTAACTTTATGGTGGAAATCTTTTTTATCTTCTACTTAGCACCGGTGAAATTTACCTACGCCTTCCGGCGGGCTGAAAAGGATTTTTTCTATTGGACCAGTGTTAATTTATCTTAATAATGTTTATATAAATACTATATTAAATAATAATGTTTATTAGAGAATTTATTGATTCTTTTCTCTCAATTTCAAAAAAATAACGCAAAAAGCAAACGATTTTCTTGAAAATTAGAGCTAGTTGCGTAGCGAGTTCCATCGCTGTATAAACTTTGCTTATACAGATCGACCAAATTTTAAATATAGGATAACAGTTAAGTTTTACAACTAATTTTCTAAGTACAGGATAGAGAATATAAATGTGTGATAAATATATATATATATATATATATATATATATACAGAGTGTTTCTAAAATGGTGGGCTGGCTATACTTTTTCGGATTCTACTTGTAAAATTAAACAAAAAATATCCTTAGAAAAAATGACAATTTCTCCTTCGTTTTCCCTCTGTCCGCCATTTTGCTATTTTTATATAAAAATTTGTGTTTCAACTTCGGATAGAGGAATCACATTAATATTTGTTTAGCGTCTTAATAATAAAGTTTTAAAATTAGAACAAACAAAAATTTTAATTAATTTTTAATTTAAAAAATAAAAATTAATTTTAAATTATAAATTAGTATTCAATTTTCTTTTAGTTTTAAAATTAGGGGAAAAAATCAGGACTTAAATACCTTCGCAAATTACATAATGTTTATTTTTCAATCCGTTATATTTCCATAAATATATGTTTTATCAAAATGTATGTAATTGCTAAAATATTACGCCTTTTATTTTGAACAAATGATGTTATATCTTTTTAAATCGGTTAGCAAATAGCCGAGTTGTGGCAGAAAATTGATCGTATAATTACGTATCTGTTTTCATGCCCTCCATTTTACGTTCAATTCGACAAAATATTGTTTTTATTTATTGTTAATTCTAGTATTGTATATTAGTATCAAATTAAGTAACAATTTTCTCACAATAATAGACCTAATAATTATGACACAAAATTACAGCATCATTTTCTCCCATAACTCGACTATCTGTTAACCGATTTTAAAAATAAATGTCATTTTGTTCAAAATAAAAGGCTTACTATTTTAGTAAATAAAATAAATTTTGATAAAACTATTATTTATGGAGATATAACGGATTGAAAAATAAACATGGCCGCCATTTTGTAGTTTTCGAAGGTATTTAAGCCCTGATATTTTACTAATTTTAAAACTTTATTACAAAGACGCTAACAAAATATTAATGTGATTCCTCTATCCAAACTTTAAATATAAACTTTTATATAAAAATAACAAAATGGCAGACGGGGGAGAACGAAGGAGAAATTTCCATTTTTTTGTTGTTTACTTTTACAAATAGAATCCGAAAAAGTATAATCAGCCCATCATTTTAGAAATACTCTCTCTCTCTCTCTCTGTGTGTATATATATATATATATATATATATATATATATATATATATATGGGATTTAGGATTTTAAATTTTAAATATGGGATAATAGTTAAGTTTTACAATTAAATTTCTATTTATTTTAGTATTAACCAGCCGTTTTTTTTATTATTATTACTTTTTTATACATTTTATCCGATGTTTAATTCTCATTTAAAGTATAAAAATATATGTACTGAGAAAATTTAAGTGGAAGTCATTAATAAATATGTCGTTTATTTTACAGAATTCATCTTGTATTTATACACGCAATGTTTTTTACCAGATTAATTATATGTCAAACAAGTTGTAATTTTTTTATTCTAGACTGATGATTTTTATTTTAATTTTTGTCGTTTTGTAAAGCCACAGCTCAGGTTTATTACAAAATAAATGGAAAGAACAAGGATGACAAGTATACTTTAATTTGTGGACTTTGACGGTTCCTTAGAGAGGACATTTAAATGAATTCAGTTGGCGTGCGTTAGATATTAGTTTAAAATCATTGAATAACAACTAAATGTGTGTTTTACAACGGATTTTAAACCGGTAAGATCAACAGCTTTCAATTATCTGGCAGAATGCTCGACATTCTGACTACGACTGTAATCCTGTTAATTGATAAAAGCAAAGTTTTATTTTGGAATTATTTTCATTAAAAAATTGATGGTTAAAAAATTACTTATCGTAAAATAAAGCAAAATTTTCTACGCAATTACTGTTAAAAGTAGATAAATTTTATTTAATAAAACATCTTATATTGCTATTATTTGTTGTTCTGTTAACTTCTAAGTCCTATAAATTATTGTTAAAATAATATCTTCATACCAATTTCACTAAATATGTTCTTTTCCGGTTAAGTTTATATTTCAGTTTAACTATCTTCTCTTAGGAAATACGGAGTCTCTTCTTTGTACGGTTGTAATTATAGTTAATATCTTCCGTATTTTATGTATCTCCTCTTACAAATAAGTTTTTATCCGATCTGAATCTAACGCATAAACACTGAAACTTCGTTCTTAAATAGAGCATTTAATTTTTATTGTTCATATTCTTTTGGAAAGTAGAAGTATTTTTGGTTAATTATTTTCTTATTTAAAAAAAAAATATTTATATATATATATATATGGCTAGGATCATTATTATAACTACTTTTTCACCCATTATTGTGTAATACATTTCCCATATTGCAGAAGCCGTCCGCTATTTCACTCAAATCCTTTAAAGTTTTACAATCTTCCACATCTACCACATCTCATATTTAAAAGCTTGCAGATGGTCCAACTAGCAAGTCTTTGGTCTATCCTCGGAACACATGATTTCTTCTTCTCAATTAATTTGCTTTTGTAAATATATTTTTCAGTTCTAATGGTTAAATATTCCTATATCATCTTACTTTGGCCTCTGAATTCTTTCGAGGATCGGAGCAAAAGTTATTTATTAGTTCTTTTCTATTGTCTGATATAGGACTTTATTCACTTAACAACTAATCTCTACCTAAGCATCTTAGCGTTCACTGCGTATAGCATCTACTCCTGATTTTTTGCTAATGGATTCATAAATCCACGATTGTATTCCTACCTAGTATAGCTTCATTTTAAGTTTCAAAGATATCTGCCTACCCAAAGTATTCCTGAATACTTTAATCTGTGACGCAGATATTTAGTTCTTGATATCTTCAGCTACATGTTCAGGATAAGATCTCTGGTTTCTTTTTATTTATATAAATAATGAAAAGAAATATTGAGACTAAGTCTCGATATGCATTCTCCCACTAATTTCATAATTACCTGTATTTCTTACTTAACAGATGGATAGTAGGTTAAATAACTTGATTACTGGTTCCAAAGGACAATATTTGGGTTATGTTTCAATATTTTCCAGGAATATAATTTTTTTCAATGTAATTTGAATAAACTTATTTGAAATGCGATAAAAAGGTTTTATAATTCGAGAAATCCAAGATCCAGTTGTTTTCTTTTACCCTTTACTCCTCAAATGGGATTTACACACATATATGAAATTGATATCCCTGACAAAACCACATTGATTTCTTCTAACGGTATCCGCGATTCCATGTTGGCATTAAACAATTTTTCTTTCAAAGATCTTCATTACATGACAAAGAAATAAGCAAGCCAATATTTGTTGCAATCAGCACTTTTCTTTACAAACGGGCAATGTAGCATTTATTTTCCACGCATCTGATATTTTTTCTTGGCACAGAATTAGATTAAAATACTTAGTGGGCCCAATCAAGTCTACAGTAGAAAATAATCTTCACAGATCTATTGGAGTATCATCTGGTTCTATTAAATTTATATTTTTTATCTAACCAATGACAGTACTCGTTCCTGTAACCGGATCTGCACCGAGATTCAAACGTTGGAAGTTTGTTATTAATTTTAGGATGCAGAAACTCAGCGCCCTGAAATTTCAATAAAGTAATTTTTGTCTATCTTGGTTAATCTTACAGTATTTGTTGGCATGCACCTAAAATCATATGTGTCTTAATAGTTAGCCAGTGCCAGGATGTAAATAATCTTTTCTTTCTCCAAATATCAAGTTTTAGAAGAATTTGATCTGACAGTAAATTAACATATTCTTCTTCTTTTTCGTTTCACTCGACTAAGGTTACGTTGAATCAATCCCTTTGTTGTGTTTTGTGCCTTTCTTTTAGCCCGCCTTTGTTTCATTCTTTCCGAACTTACTTTCCTTTTGTTCTGCGGAGAATTTGATCTCACGTTTGGTTTTCGTTTAGATTTGGAAACTCGTTTTCTTGTCCTTGGTGATTGTTTTAGCGGGTTTTCCAGGAGTATGCTTTCTGTGATTTAGAGTATCATTAGATCTTTTTCTGTTTGAACCAATCTGGTTTGTTTTTTGTTGTGGAAATAATAAAATATTTATTTGGTTAGTCTGTTTGCGCTTATTCAGAGAATGTGTCCGTAGAAGTCAATTCTTCTTTTTCTCATTGAGTTTCACTATTTTTCTGTTTTTTGGTATTATAGGGGTTTGTTTTTATTGTAGATAAGTTTGTTGTTTTGGAATTTGGGGCCTAGGATTTTTATACGATTTTCTTTTCTTTGATCTCCAGTTTTTCGATTAGGCCGTAGTTGTTGATGGATAGTGTTTCGGCTCCATACAGAACTTCCGGTTTGATTACCGTGTTGTATTTTCATTCCACGATAGACATTTTCTGTTGTAGGTGTTTTTGGTGAGTTGAAAGGTCAGTTCGAGTTTGTTTCTTCTGATTACTATTACCTTTTTCCCGAGGGCATTAAAGCATTATATTTGTTAAATATGTTAATGCCCTTGAGTAATAATATAAATAATGCTAATGCTAATGTAAAAAACTACATTAAAATCTATGTTACTTTAGAAATATTTAACAAAATATTATTGAATAAGTTGGTAATAGTAACAGCTGGTCAGCAATGAAAATTTACTTCATTTGAATCTTCTAAACAAAAAAAACCAAATAATAAAACCGAACTAAATTTCACCTCTTATATAACCAAGACTATAAAATAAAACGCAACCTCTAACTAAAAACACAAAAGACAAAAAAACAAGAAATTCAATCAAAAAAAAAAAAAAAATAAAAATAAACTCATAGAAAAGGAATTAAATTTAGTATGTCATAAATTATCATACAGATAAAGGAAGTCCGATGTTATTATATCGTAGTGTAAAAATCTTGTTTCAGTTTTTTAATCAGGATTTTTTCGATTATAATTTTTGTTTATGGATTTTGTAATGAAAATTCTGAAGCTGTTCGATGTGAATATCAAGAGAGATTTCCTGGAAGGCGGATTCCAAATACGAAAACTTTTTCTTCGATATATCAGCATGTACAAACGATGGATCATTTCCAACGCGTTCGTTTTCTTTTGAATGCTATGTAAATCATCGTATTCATGATGACATTCGTGTGGTTCAGCATATTCAGCGTAGCCCTCAAACTAGTACAAGGTGAATTTCATGTCGTACTGGTTTGTCAGAAAACAAAGTCTGGCGTTTTTTTTTTTTTTTTTTTTTTTTTTTTTTTTTTTTTGTTAAAGAGGTGGGGAATCCCATTTATGGACGCCTAAGCAGTGTCGGGCTCGCTAACAGGTTCCGCGAGATGTTATTAATATGCGTATGTAAACCTGCGCACTACCGACTAAACCGCCACCCCTGGCTTCCACCCTTCCTGGAACCGCTAACGAAGCATTCCTTCTGGAAGGGGGATTACACGCTCACTCACACACTCATACGTCATAGTACAATCACATGATAATAGGAATATCAACAACAAAAAAAAACACATCAGTCACAGAAAACAGATTATGAAACTACATATAAAGAAAAAAGTCACACAATATATACAAATGCATGAGAAGAAAAACTCAAGAAAATAAGTCTCACAACAATATAAATATCATATAAAAAAAATTCATACATCGGACACAGTAAAAATCTGCCAAACAGCAAAACCACACACCAAGTGCAGTAAATACAAAATACTACATACTACAATAAGGCCCCAAGAAACAGGGAATTAGCCCAACACAGAAAGACATCAAGTACGGCGTATCCTTTTTGTATCCTACGGAAAGAAAATCTTTATACTTTCCGTCTACAGAAAGTTCAAAATTTTCAGCCAGCAGATTAGCCCCAGCGGTTAAACTTCTGTCATTAGCTTCTAGACAACGCTAAATCAAATTTTATTTACTGATGAAGCCACTTCTACGAGAAACGGAACTTCAACTCTAAAAATAGTCATTTACGGAGCAAAGCCAATCCACGTGGTACTGTGGAAACTAGTTTCCAACATAGATTTCGCATTAATGTTTGGCGTGGCATTATTTACGACAAAATTCTGGGACCATTTGTTTTCAATGAAAACCTTACGGGAGATGCATACTTTCATTTCTTGAAAAATAATTTGCCGGCTCTTTTGGAGGATGTACCTTTACAAACTAGATTGAAAATGATTTCCAGCACGATGGTGTAGCACTACATTTTTTTCTTATAGCTAGAAATTACTTCAACGCTAATTTTTTAAACTGGATCGGAAGTGGTGACCAATCGATTGGCTACCACGATCATCTGACAACACTACTAGATTACTTCATTTGGGGCAATATAAAAAGATAGTATACCATGAAAAAGTTAATATTAAAGAAGAGTTGCTCATTAAAAAACGAAATGCTATAATTCTAATGAATTTATACGAAATTATCCTGAGATGATACGGAAGCCACCGGAAATACTTTACGTCGGGCTGAGTGCTGTGTGCATTGTGAAGGAGGGAATTTCGAACAATTACTGTAACTGAGGTTTGTTATTCTGTTACCATTTCATGTGTTTTATTTTTTTGTTTTGCTATATAAAGAATAATGTTTATTAGATATAGGAAGAATTATACGATTCCTGTCTATTTTTTCGTTTTTGGTTCACAAAAATGTTTCAAAATCTTTAAAAACTTGCTTTATACTTTTTAGTTGTACTTTAATCAAATTATTATCATATATTGCATGAGTTTAATTAGTAGGTTAATTTGGATTTCAAAAGATAACATCATATATTGAAACCCCGCATAGCCGTTTTGCAATGTTTTACACACGCACTCTTAATTTCTATCCTTAATTTATCTCCGTACGGGGGGATGTTTGCAAAAGTAACGGTAGAATATTCTGTTGTCATCCGACCTTAGTAACTGTGCAAAATTTCATCAACAGGTAATGTAAGGAAATATGTTAAATTATTACACCCACACCCGTAATTTCCACCCCCGAACGAGGGAATGTTTGCAAAAGTAAGGTGGAATATTGTTGTCATCCGACCTTAGTAACTGTGCAAAATTTCATCAATCGACGATGTCAGAAAGCATGTAAAAGCAAGTAAAAACCAACAAAAGTTTTTATTTACTTTTTATTGACAGTATTTACATTAATTCTCTCAAAATTAGATTCTGTATAATTTTTTTTTACTAATTCTTCCGCATTTAATAGTCATTTAACAAAGCTATTGTACTACAAACCTAAAAAAAAAAACTACTCGAATTACAGTTCTCGGACTTATTATATCCTATCTCCCTTCTCAAATTACATAAGAAACCACCACCTTTACTTCTTAATCTGGGTTCCAAAAATTACATTAGGCAGTAGGGTATTCTTTTTATTAGAAAAGCTGAAATTCGGGCGAAATTTTTCGGTAGCCTTAATTCGAAAAAATCGTTTCCAAACCTATGACCGATGTTTATGTGAAAACTTTTGTTATTATTCTCACCAGTAAAACATGCGCTGAAAATTTCTCCGTTTCTTCTTTGCGACTCCTGTACATATATATAATTCACCTGGCTGTGAGGTAAAATCAGCTGTTTGACAACTGATTTTCGAAGTCGAACGTTCTGAGGTTCAAATCCTAGTTAAAGTTGTTGTTTTTATACGGATTTGAATACTAGACGGTGGATACCGGTGTAATTTAGTGGTTTAATTAACAAAATTTTACAGGAATATTCGGCCTTAGCCTGTACAAAATTACACCTCTACACGACATACATGTCAATCCACATCTGATTGGACTGTTTAATGCTCAATAGAACATATTGCAACTTGCACATTAAGGAGCGGGGGAAAAAAAATATATACCATCGTATCCATCTTTTATGTTAGTTTTTAAAACTTTCAAATTAATTTTTTTAGATACAGACAAAGTTTTCGATTATTACATTAGTTATTTGAATTTAGTTGAAATAATTTATTTGGGTTATCACAGATTATAACAGTAGATACCGTAAGTTCCTGTTAGAGTCAGTTTGTTTTTTTTTTATATAAGAGATAGAATAGATAATAGGTAAGTCGGTATACACCTCTAAGGATGCTGAACAAGATTCGTTCTTAAAATTTCAGACGGTAACCGTAGAATAAAAATCATATTACTATTTTATTTATTATTTACGGAATAATTACGTCAGTTATGGGAATACATCTAAATGCAGTATTTTATGATATACGTTAAATCACAAAATATCTAGTTTATGGAAACAAAATAATTTATGTCCAGTAATACTGTAGTGTTAACTCAATAACATAAAATTTATTACACAGAAACATGAATTAATAATCATGTTTATTTTGTATCTATTTTGTTTCGTACGTATTACATTTACGAGTATGTAAAATGCAGTATACTCTACTTCACTAAATAGAAACAATGTTCACGTACATTTGTATGTGAAGTTTATTATACAGTAGTCTACAATAATTGTCACATAAATATCTCTTACTTTACATGTTTTTACACTCGTTTAATACAACGTTCTATGGGTTGTTAAACAAATAAAAAAAAAAAAAAGAAACAGAATACTTGAAGTAATAAAAGATACAGGAAATAAATATTTAGATAATTTTTTTCAAGTAAGTTAGATAATTCTTATTTAATTTTATAAGTTTATTTATTTCTTTAATAAGTTATTCAAATCTGCGAACGTTTTCATAACAATTTTGGAAAAAAAAACATATTTTAATAATTTGAGTTTTTACAATTTTCCTGTTTTGTTTGTATAATATAATTTATAGTTTAAACTTATAACAATTTCTCATCGGGGCCTATTAATAACTACCGATGCATGATGTTTATTTTTATATTACACGAGAAAAATCCTCGTATAAAACACCCACTATGATGCTCATTATTCTCATGCTTGCGAGAATAATACTGATAAATAACAATTAAGCCTGTTAAATTTATAAAAATCATCAGTATTTTCTTCAGAGAAAGAGTTTGGTCAGCACAGAACCCAAAACTTGTTTGATCTGAAGTATGCGGGTTCCAGAACAAACGGTCTCGATTTTAAAAATAGTACTTATAGTTGGTTACCCGTCCATCGAACGAGTAAAAATGTTTTGTTGCACGGTTCTTAGCGTTACACGACAAACAAAGAGCCCAGCAGAGATGCGTCCTGAAAGGCAGCCATCACAGAAGTGGATGAAGAGCTTCTACTCAACCTCTCCTTTAAAACTTACAATTAAATTATTTTAAATCAGCAATTGCGACTCCTCCGGAGAAGGGGGCGCATTGCTCCCTCCATACAGTTAGTGCCCCGTTGTGGCGTATTCCTGCTAGCCTATGAAGCGTTAGCACCGAAAGGACTTCAGTGGACGGTCTGAAGGGGAATTACGTCGGGAGGACAGGTTTCAAAAGCCTAGCCTTCCGCGGTCGGCCCATGAAATGGGTTCGATAACGCTGGTTTAACAACGGATTGGAATGCAATTAAATCCGTCCTTAAAATCAAAATATAAAATAAGACAAAAATTGAAAAATTAGACCCGTCAAATAAAATAAACCTTTAAAAACACGCCCGATAGAATCATCCAGCAGAGACACTGTCTAGGCTCTGCAATCTGTAGCGAGAATTTGCAAACTCCCGCCAACTTTGCATTCCATTCCATTCCATTCCACTACAAACACCACGAGGAGTTGACCGTACGTCGTTTCTAATTCTTTTTTTGTATCTTTTTAATTTTTTTGTGAAATAGTTTCTGAATAACATCTAACGAATGGACCTATGTACAATATTTACAACTTTTCCCTGAGGAGTGTATATATAAATATTCTTACAGGAGACTTTGCAGTAAGCTACATATAGTTGCTCGTACAAGATGCATTGACTTTTCAAGTGAAGATTAGCCACTTGAAGCATCTGCCCTTGTGACTTATCTATTGTTGTTGAAAAAGCAACTTTAAGTGGAAACTAGAGGCGGTTGAAAGCGAAGGTCAAGTCTAAAGGAATGTATGTCGTTTACCGTCCAACCTTTAAAGTTACTTTTCTCGATAACCGAAAGAGATATTTAAAAAGTCAATAGACTTTTTTGTAGAAAATTTAATTCCAAATGCTGTAAGTGGTCCCCGAATTTTTTCTGGCCATAACAAAGTTGAATTTTGGCAAGAAACATAATCCAGTTGTTACCGCAAACCATTTAAACGGTCAGCATCCTAAAGTGGTGAAAAATTTTGTAATGGCAATAGTCAATTATCCTTTCCAGGCATAAAATATATATTCATGAAAAATTTCAGTTCATTTATTTTACTAATTTTTGAAGCAATTTTAGCGCTCAGATTAATAGTAGAAGGAAGATTAAAGAAAAAAAAAACAAAATTTGTAGACCATTGCAGACCATGTAGGCATTTATAGACCTACAAAAGGTATTCGATAACGTAGACTGGAATAAAATGTTCAGCATTTTACAGAGACAGAAGAAAAATTGCTAACATTTACAGGAACCAGACAGCAACAGTAATAATTGAAGAACATAAGAAAGAAGCCGTAATAAAAAAGGGAGTCCGACAAGGATGTTCCCTATCCCCATTACTTTTTAATTTTTACATAGAGCTAGCAGTTAATGATGTTAAAGAACAATTTAGATTCGGAGTAACAGTACAAGGTAAAAAGATAAAGATGCTATGATTTGCTGATGATATAATAATTCTAGCTGAGAGTGAAAAAGATTTAGAAGAAACAATGAACGGCATGGATGAAGTCCTACGCAAGAACTACAACATGAAAATAAAAAAGAAGAAAACGAAAGTAATGAAATGTAGTAGAAATAATGAAGATGCACTACTGAATGTAAAAATAGGAAGAGAAAAGATTACGGAGGTAGAAGAATTTTGTTATTTAGCAAGTAGAATTACTAAAAATGAACGAAGCAGGAGCGATACAAAATGCTAAATAGCACAGGCGAAACCAGCCTTCAGTCAGAAATATAATTTGTTTACATGAAAAATTAAATTAAACGTCAGGAAAACATTATTAAAAGTATATGTTTGGGGTGTAGTTTTATATGGAAGTGAAACTTAGACGATCGGATTACTTGAGAAGAAAATATTAGAAGCTTTTGAAATGTGGTGCTATAGGAGAATGTTAAAAATCATGGATAAAGTGACAAATGAAGAGGTGTTACGGCAAATCGATGAAGAAAGAAACATTTGGAAAAATATAGTTAAAAGAAGAAACAGACTTATAGGTCTCATGTTAAGGCATCCGGGGATAGTCGCTTTAATATTGGAGGGACAGGTAGAAGGGAAATATTGTGTAGGCAGGCAACATTTGGAATGTGTAAAAAAAATTAGAGATGTAGGATGTAGGGGATATACCGAAAGCACTAGAAAGGGAATCCTGGAGAGCTGCATCAAACCAGTCAAATGACTGAAGACAAAAAAAATTGAGTTTACTAGATTTATTTATATATATAAAATTTGATCTTGAAATTTTTAGTAAGCGAATAATCAGAAATTTTTTTTCTGAAGGAGAAAGACTTTTTTATCATGTTTTATAATTTTATTTAAATGTCTATTTTATTTATTGAATATTTATGTGTGTATATATATATATATATATGTGTGTGTGTGTGTGTGTGTATATACATATATATATATATATATATATATATATATATATATAGAGAGAGAGTGAGAATCATAAAAGCTTTCATTGAAAATTTTCTTTTAAAGGATAGGAGAAGCATGTGTTTTAACGTAGAATTATTTGAATGCGGGAAATTTTAACCCGCATTCTTATGTTTAAATTTAAGTAAAAATTAGTGCTTATTTTGTAAAAATTAATATTTTATAAAACAAGAATAATACTGCCTTATAAAGTTCTTAGTTCTTTATAATTTACAAGTTGTAATGTATATTAAAAATGTTTTGTTTTTAAATTTTTTATTCAGAGTTTATAATTTTGTAATTTAGTATACGGGAAATTTATTTTAATAAATTTTTATTCATCCATTGCGCCGATAAAGATCTTTTCTATTTTAGTAAAAGATTATTAATATAACGGGTTGAGATAGAAAAATTCTGTAATTCGTTTGAGGTTGAAATAATGTGTAAATCGAACAACCATTTCACCATTTTCTCTTTTATTCTGGTATGTCGGATGCTCGGTTGCTGTTGTAAATCGAAGGGTAAAGGATGGCATTTTGCATACGTCGCTATTTGAGATTCAAGATACAAATACCTATCCCCCTCCCGGATAACCCTTTCTAGTAAATATGTGAGATGCCAGATACAACGGCTAAAGCCAAGGGAAAAGTGACTTCCATTGACTTTTGCGGCTTTTCAATCAGTTTCTAATGCTTCCCTAGGGAGAAACGTTTGACATTTTTCTACAAACTCTTGGAACAAGAGGTTGAAGCTCATTACTTGATAGCGATGCACGTAACAGTATAAGGTTTGAAACTGGAACACTATAAATTTCAATTCTTATATTTTAAATGTTTGTATGTATATAAATTCCTGTAACCCACAAAGTTATAAAAAATATTACTACTTGTAAGAAAATATATTTATTTATATTATCCCTTAAGTATCAGTAATACTTAAAAAAATTTCATTTTTTTACGTCTAATTATATAACAATCAACTCAAAAGATTCTAATTATGATCGATTAATAATTTGAACTCTATGAGTATCCATTTCATTTTTTTTTTTTTAATCAAAAGATTTAACAAATTTTAAATAACTAAAAATTTAATGTTACGAGTATTTTGAAACTTTTTTCATCGTTTTAATTATTTAAATACATACTATATTTATTATTATTATTATGCAAAAAGATAATACTAATGTTATCAATATTTCACAAAGCTTTTATGTGTTCATTTACACGGAGGGGTATCGTTTTGGATGCTATTAATAGTGTGGTGAGCAGTGGTGCGACGGTAAGGGTTACTTCTCTAAGACCGGCACACGGTTCAACCCGGAAGGCCACGGTTGTTTTGCCCTCAGCTGATACTGATCGGCTTGTGGCTTCTGGCAGGGTTAAGATTGGCTGGCAATCATGTGGGGTCGAACTCCGGAGGCCCGACTCGATGTGTTTTCACTGTTGGGCGAGCGGCCACACGGTCACCCAACAGAAGCCCGACGGGCCCGGACAGAAGCCATTCTTGGTTCAATTGCAGCGAGGTCGGGCATATTAGAGTGCAACGCAAGGAGCCGCCTAAGTGTGTAATTTGTAGTCAGCAGGGCCATCGGATGGGGGCCCGGATTTGTAACCCAAGACAGAGCGATACGGTAGAGACTAGCAAAGGGAAGGATCGGTATACAGGTGACTCAAGAAAGACCGCTAAAGGAGCTGACGGGCAGCAGGCATGTCTCATTTTGGAACAGTCGAGGCAGACAGGCAAGAGTACTGTAAGGAAAGAGAAAGGGCAGGCACATATTGACCCTAAAGAATTTTGGGGCTGGTCGGATGATTCAGATAGTGATAAGAGGCGTGAAAAAACAGAGACCCTGATAAGTGGGGCTTTTAAAGCCGCTAAACAGACAGAAACCAGAGACAGTATCACTTAAGGATGAATCAAGTACACAGGAAGACTGACATTGAGAAGACCAGGACCGGCGAGTGACGGGGTGAAGGACAGCCTCCTGCGAAGCCGTCGTTCGTCCGCGCTTGTGTGGATGGGCGACGGCGATGATGCACAGGAACTCTGGATCCCCGAGCTCGAAGTCACCTCCCGGGGCTGCGTTATGTTTAATTGCGGGCCCTGCCTCGGGAGGGGAGTCCGGTGAGATAGGAGGTTTAGTCGGTAGGGCGCAGAAATACATACGCACTCTTAATAACATCTTGCGGAATCTGTTAGCGAGCCCGACATTCTGCCCGTAAATGTGGTTCTCCGACTCACCAAAAAACAGATTGCACAGAGGAAAAAATAAGGATGATATTACAACTAATTAAAAAAAAAATTAAATTCCCAAAGGAGATATTTTTTACTTTATTATAAACAATAGTACTATGTAGTAAGTACGATTAATATAGGTGGTTACACTTATAAAGTGCGTACGAGTATACCTTCAACGCATTTAGTTGTGGTAATTCCCTTTGTCGTATAATGTTACAAGCGGCACGTTGTTGTTACGTGTTGTTTTAAAAATTACTTATTTACTAAACTACAAATAAGTATTTATTCTGGATTAAATTTTTTGATATTAATGTATCGTTAAATTAAAATCATGTTAACGGACAAACAAATTTAAATATTTTTTTGTTAATGTAAAATAAGAACAGATTAGAAAATTTAAGTTCATTAAAGTTTTGTGAAAAACCTGCGCTGAATACACTAATTTCTGGCTGCTGAACCCAAGTATGACCTCAGTTCTTTTACATCTCGCTTAACGTTTTTACAATCTTCCAAGTCATTTTGAATCTACGTACAAAAATTATAGAAATTTAAAAGGAATGACAGAAATTAAAAAAAAAATAAATCTTTTAAATATTTATTTATCGAAATACTATTATTTAAAATAACCTAAAATTGTCTACCACGATTGAAAACTTTATGCTGTTTTTTTTTTTTGTTTGCTTTTGAAGCTTTACATTCTGCTACGTCTTTTGCGTGATGAATCTTGATTGTCACCATGTAATATCCAACAATTTCACCTATCATATTGACATTCCAGCGTTCAATACCTATTATGTTCATCTCTTTAATTAAAAATTTCCATTCATCTACTCTGTATTCAATGTCAAACCCTTAAATGAAATATCATATAGTATACCAGACCATGATCCCGTGAAAAGTAAAGAGTAAATCTCTTTACTTAATTCTCTCTTTCTAATAAATAAATAGATGTTCTTCACGCCGATTAGAATTTTTCGTTTAATGTGGAACCCAATGATTCAGTAATATTCTTGGGTACTCCTACATCTTTTATCAGATCACTTAGTTCAGAGTGACTGAACAACTGAGAACCTACATTATCTTCATTAAAATGAAATTTCTGATCATTATCTTGTTAATCAGTATTTGAATCAGAAACTTCTATTATTTCAGGAGAAAGAACAATGGAGCTTCTGAACTGTGTGGAACAGGTCGTAATGCCTGGCCAAAAAAAATTTTGACCATCCCTGAATCTATTTTGACTATTTCGGCGTGACGTCCGTACGTACACGAGTTATCTCACATAACTCGACAAACGATTAGCCTAGCATGTTGAAAATTTGGATTAGGACTACAACAACTAGATGGCACCTCCTCTTTTGATTACAATCGAGTGGATCAAAAGTGTCCAAAAAAGCCCAAAATCTAAAAAAAATTGGATTATTGACTTTTTCTTGATCGCAGTAATAAGCCCTCATTGAAAGCTTTTCAACGATACATCATAACTAGTACTTATTTTCGTTGGTTCCAGAGTTATAACCAAATAAAATTGTAATTAATGAATTATTTTGATTTTACAAGAGGAAGGCATATCGGTTCAAATCCGACTTCATCTCCTTTTTTTTAAATTTAAATATATTGATTTATCAATAGTTATTAACCTCTGATGTAAAACAAATTACAATAAATTATTTAATAATAATAATAATAATAAAAAAATATCAGAAGTTGTTAACGAAATAAAATTTCATGTACTTTTCATTAAAAAAAAATTGTGTATGTATAATTTTATAGGCGCACAAGGAAGTCATGTGGTGTTCACATCAGATTTTAGGTAGATTTCATAAGAAAGCTACCTATTGTAATGGATACCATAATTCGACTTCCGGAATATTTCGATATATGTTTGCGTTTAACATCCCCCAGACCCCAAAACCACCGTCAGTTCAAAAGTTTATATATACATTTATATATATATATATATATATATATATATATATATATATATATATATATATATATATATATTTCACTTTCTTGTGGACACTATAACTGCCATAATTTTGCGTCAATCACTTTCAAATTGATACATAAAATATAACGACCCAAAATCTCGGTCGAGTTCGTAAATGGGCAAAATCGGACTATGAGGGTTGAAATGGGGGAGGACTTATTCGAAAAAACAAAATATCGCTGTAACTTTCTTATTAAATAAAATATCGAATTCGTTTAAAGTTCCTACTATTCTTTGGATAAGGGCCTAAAAGCCATCTAAGTAAAGGTTTCTAATTTCACCAAACATTGGCCCAGGGAGTGGAAAAAATTAAGTTTCAAAAGACAAAAAAATTCATACCTCCCTTAATAGGCAAACTATCGAATCGGTTTAAAGTGGTCCTTACTCCTTTAAACATTACCTAAAACTTTTGTCTGAAATAATTTTTGATGATCAATCCTTACGGCAAGGAATGACTAAAATGTTGCTGGAATTGTAAGAAAATGGGGCTTGTCATATGCTAAACATGTGAAACTTTTTTCACATGCAACCATTGTCGTGTTGAGTAATTGAAGTTTTTCTTAACTAAAACGTGGAAATATATCTACCCCCTACTTAGTACCGGTGAATTCTACTTCCGCCTTCCGTGTGCCGAAAGGGATTTTTTTTATTTGTTAGTAACTCACCACAAATATAACAACGTTAGGTTATTTATATAACCACGGCTACGTTTTATTATAATAGTTCACTAAACATAATACGACTAAATTTACTGTCAGAAGTTTGGTTAGAACGAAGAAAATTAAAATTGAAACAGATTTTGTTTCCACTTACAAAACCATTCAATTCAAAGAATAACCCTTGCTAGCGCTACTGTATGCAAGTTTTAAATATCTTTGGTTTTTACGACAAAAAATCTATATTTTTGGGATTATAAATAACCAGGACATAAAATGGAGGATTACAATGATAGTTATTTATACCTTTTGTAAATAAAAATTAATTTATTCATTTCAGCTTGCCAAGTAAGTGCAATAAATAAAATATAATGGAAAAGTATCTACTGTATAAGATTAGTATTCATGTACTATGAAAAAATTAGTTTTGTGAAAATTCTGAAGGTGATATGATATTTTTACTATTTTATGATATTTTACGAAAACAGCATCTAAAAATACATAAGAAACAAATAAAATGCAAGAAAAAATTTCTCACCGAAGGTCTGTTTAATTATTTTAATATGCAATCCTTTTATTTCACTGAAAGTTAAAAGTATGTTGTGTAAAAATGCTGGCCCAATATATATATATATATATATATATTTTATTTATATTATTTGTCTATTATGATTTAAACTAAGGAAATAAATTTCAATATATTTTTGACACGTGCACGAGTTATAATTATAATACATCACTTTTTAAAACTCATCCTTACCCGATCCGGTTGTATCACACAAATTTATCAAACATTGTTTAATTCTATCTTGTAAACCTTTTCTGATAAAATCTTCTTAATGGAATTTTTCAGAATGGAATAGAAATGGAATGGAATTAATGGAATTTTTTCTACTCCTCCACCGTCACTCGTTTTAAAGGGTTCTCGAATAATTTTCTGACAACCTTGTGTTTAACAGTGTTTTCTTTGCTACCTCTCCTTTTATTTGGGCCCAAATTAGTACTATGGTATTAATTTGCCATAGGGAGGTAACCTTACTATTTCATATCCCATTTATGGTGAAGATTTCATTCAGTTTGTATATTCGGCAATTCTGTAATTATATAAATTCTGTTCATACAATACAAAACTTATTATAATTCCTGTTTACTACAGAAATACGGTAAACGGTTAGTTTTGTATACGTTAGTATTCGGTTTATACAATACGGTTATTCAGTTCATATTTAACATGTTACTACGATAATTCGTTATTCGGTTCATGCAATATAATTATAATTGCAATGTTCGGCAGAATAAACTTTACAAATAAAATATTTAAACATCTGTTATCTAAAGGAACTCCAATAATAATTACACCATAATAATTTTAATTGACACAACACATAGCATTATACATCCGATCTCGTTATCTGTGCAATTAACAGCAAACATATTGACATTTACTGGATCTGTGGGATTATATCACTAATTATTCTATGTTCATTTAACTGGGCTATAATTTCTTGGTTTTCTGTCTTTCTCTTCGAAACCTTCTGTCGGAGCACAGATTGGTAATTGGCGTTACCCATAACAAAACACAGCTATGTTCCTAACTGTTCGGCAGATTTATAAGCCGCTCTCTAAGTACTTTATTGTTCATCTCCAGATGGTAAATTTGGTCTGCTATTGAAAGATTAACTCGACATTCTGTATAAACCAGTTCTTAGAGAATCCGGCATGTCAGATAATTAATCCCTATTCTTTTCCGACTGAAATTCGAAGACCTCTGCTGCTTATACTATTCTACCGTATACAATTTTTGGATTAATTTTAATTCACTAGAGTTTCTTTCACGTAAAGTAGACGATTGAGTATATTTTTTATTCTCACCGAATACATTTTTTTAAAGAATCTACAATAATTTACAGAAACAACGTCTCTTGTTTCTTAGAGAAATTTCTTACCATCATTGCATCTTCAGTATTAAAAACCAAAATTTTGTAAAATAAGAAGAGCCACCGAAGTATATTTTATTTTTGTGAAGTAGGATATAGAGTCTTCTCGGTCATAAAATTCCTAAATTGAATGAAAAGAATCTTTAATAAAATAATCTGATTCCGGAATTCCAGTTTTTATGTGGACACAATTTTACGTGAAAATTCCCACTTTTTTGTGGAACTTTCTTCCGAGATTCAAATGACGTAGAGCCGACGTTAGCAACACTTCGATTTTCTTCGCAATAAATCCTCCGGCATCGTATCTAATGTCAAAGAACTTGCGATCGTAGTAACTAATTAGGTGAAGTAAAGGTTTCAGCATCGTTTAGAGGGGGGTACATGTTCTTTAACATAGCAGCACATGCTATAAACAATTCTTTTAATCTCTTTTAGAAATCTGGACACTTATCTGTAAAGAGATTAGGCAATTTCTTTTTATATTTGCGTGTAAGAATATTCTTTCTTTATATTTATAGTAATTACATATAAAGTCTCTCTATACTTGATAACAATACATAATATTTGTTATAAAAATACGTAGTTAAAAAAAAAGAAGAAATATGCATGCGTAGCAATTATACCGCACTACTATTATGAATTTACTGTTTAATTAACAGTAATTAATGAATATTTTCGAATGAAGCATCAGTAAACAAATTTTTTCTTTGCATTTTAAGAATATAACAAAATAGAAAATGCGTTTGTATAAGTAGACATTTACTTTATGAAACACCTCCAGTTTTCACTGTTGCGTGTTCGTAATCACAAAAGAAAATGGCGAAAAGGAATTTTTGTTTAAAGCGCACGGTATAGCTAAGAATAGAGAATTTAATATCAAAACGTAACGATTTATTATAGGTGGATTTTTTATTTTTGATGCGTAATGGGTGAAATCAGTTTTCAAATCGATTAAAGAATTATTTTTTAAAACAATAGAAACAGCAACAGTGGAGAAATTATGACGAGGCGAAGAAATAAAAACCTCTCACCCAACTATATTTATCGTCCTTATTAATAATTTATAATGATCGTATAATGTTTTAAAATTAATAAAAAAATTTTTACATTTTACAACGAACTTATAATGATAGCGATTAATGATCGAGTGCGAAGTAAGTTACGACACGAACCTCGTGAACTTCGCAAGAGTGCATTAATGGCCATTGAGAATTACATACCGTATTTTTTCTACGGCTGAGAAAATATTGGGATTATTGATCGAAATTAATGATAAAGTACATTTTTAACGGAATATTATTTAAAAATTTTTCAAAAAATACATTAAATTTCTTTTGAAACAGGTTATTAGTCATAAGTTCTGCCTTTTTTACCTATTGGTGTTAGAGATATTTCTTCCTCAGAATCTGACAAAACAATAGGATAAACAATGTAATCTATAAATTTAGTAACTATCGGTGTACTTTCAAATTAACCTCTGCTTGCTAATTATTAAATCGGATTAAAATCAAAGTAAAACATCTGATATAATAAACAATACCCGCTTCTGATTGGTCAGTTGTTGAAAAGAGCAGACTTTTAATTGTATCATAATGAAAATCTGTTTCATAATGACTCTCATTGTGATACATGTTTCAGCCGCGTAATTCAAACGTGATAATACAGCCGTAGAAAAAATGAATTATGTCTGAAAATAATATTATTTTTCTCACAAAAAATTATGAAGTAGATAAATATATCAATAAAGTCAGAAATTAATTATACCTTTTTAGCAATTTTATTTATATAACTGTTTTAGATATCCAAAAAATTGATGGATAGCTAAAATGTTCAATTTTTCATAATTGTTTATCAAAATAACTTTCATTATCTAATAATGAAAACAATTTTAATATATTTTGCCTTGTAGTGACATAATTGGATCATCTGATTTATTAGCACGTGAATTTGATTATGGTACTTAAAAATAAATTAGAATTGTGAAAGTCGTTTTGAAGGAAATAAAAATTTCATTTCAAAAAGTGATCGATTTGTTAGCAAAGTAAATAATTAAAATATTGTAGTCAACTGTTATAGACGACGTATAATATTTAAATTTAGTTATGTGTTTAAAAATATATTTCGTCATTTCTTTATATTTGATTATTTTAAAGAAATTTGGGATAAATGTCCTATTAAATTCCACTACTTTAGAAATTATGTAAAGCAACTTAGATAATTTAGTACAAACACAACTCTGCAACATGTAATAATGTAGTAGTAATTTAATTTTTTTTTTTCAAATACCACTTCGCTTTCTTTGTATTAATGATTGCTTCTGATTACTGTAAACATTTCCTCATTCAGGTTATCAAAACAAATACATTAGTTTTAAAAAAATTGTAAAAAATGTAACAACCACTAACTTTAATAGCTGTCGTCGATCGAAAGTTTGTTATTATTTCTGCTCATGAATTCTCTTAAAGGTATGCTATTGTGATTATAGTAACCACATAATCAAAGTATTTTCCATTGGAGTATGTCAAAGGTTGCTAGAGATTGTTGGCATGCAGGCGTTTAATAAAATGTGAGTATGCTCAGATCAGTGTTGGAATTCAGCCTGTACGGTTTAATATTCGGTTTTATTAACTCGGTTTTTATATTCTACTTTTAACAACTTTTTTTTTCAATTTTTCAATATTTTAAAACTATTTGGCGAAGTAATATAGGAAGATTTGAATGCAATTTTCATCATTTTACAGAAGGTAATTATAGGTATAGTGTAAGCTCACATTAGGTTCAGTTAACGGTATATTACTTTTAACTTAATAGAATTTCTGAAGTATTTAAACTATCGGGTTTCATTCAATCACACTAGAAAGATTTAGGAAAATAGATCTGTTCCAGCTCCAGGAACAGAAGTCAACAAAGTGAAGAAGGAAAATCTGGGTAAACGATAAAATCGTAATATGAAGCAGAATGATTTCGAAATGAATAAAAATATACATAAAAATAAACAAAAACAAAACATTTTTCATAAATTAAATTTTCTAACTTTAAGCTTAAAGTTTATTTTGATACAAAACTGTTTTTATTATTTTAGCCAATAGCATTATCTAACCAATGAAAACTAAGTAGGTTCAATACTTTGCTCTACTATCCAAAATTTCCTTTAACTTTCACCATACCGATATCTATCGTATTTTTTTTGGTGAAAGCCTTTAGGTCAAAACGTAAAGTCGTAGGACTTATCAAAACGAATGAAAAAATCTCATTTAAAATTTCAAGTATTTATGAGTTAAATAAGCTTAAATTTAAATAGTAGTTAACTGATGCTTTAAACGTAATTTTGTTATCCGCATATTTTTAAAAATGTAGCGTACAATCTCATTCAATGATCAGTAGTAAAATATAAAATGATTCTAAATTTCAATAAATTTTTTTTTAAACAATTTAAAGATAAGTGAATATAATATTTTAAAGAATTTCGGACTTAGGAAAGTCCACTTTTTTTATCTCCTTGTAAAACATTCACTGCTGTCTAATTTCTTGGTCTATTTTATCCCATAATTTCTCTTAGCCTGCTTATCTACTAAAGTTTTTTTTTTTTAATATTGTTTATTAGTCTTCCTTCCGTGAACAGATAAACAAAATTTTGAGTAGTTAGTGAAGTTATGTAAGTAATTTTTTCGTTTCTGACAGTTTACAATAAGATACGAATATTTGTGCGTACTTCTATCCTGCAGTTTATTTTTTGTATGTCTTGTCATATATTGTTATTCTTTTATGGGAAAGAAATTCCCCTTTTTTACTTTTATTCAGTTTCTATTATCTGATCCCTGTTATCCACACGTTCTGTAAATGTAAATAAAAAAAAAAATTAACAATATTCATAAACAAATCCGTAACGGTATATATCTTAAAATATTATTAGCAAGGAAAATAAAAGAAAAAACTGTCGATACACGTTAGAATTTTGGGAGTAGTGGAAAAGAAAGAGAAATAGATAGAAAAAGAAATGTTTATTAATAAAAAATACAAACAAAATAATAACGCAATACTGATTTTTTGCGCATTAGGTTGTATAATAGCGAGTAGTCCTTTAATTTAATTAATTTTCATAGAATTTTAAAATGACGGAACACTTTGGAAATTCTATGAACAGCGCATTTACATTTCTACTCAATTAATGACTGACTTCGCCTAAATTAAATTTCTTCTTGTTTTATTCATTTTATTTGAAAAACAAAAGAACAAAAAACCTTTGATTAGGTAACGTTCTATTTTAAGTGAATGCAATACATTAAACTCGACTTAATTAGATTATTCCTGTAAAATATTTCAATTTCATTAGATAAATTTAAATTTAAGTTAATTAAATTTCGTTAAAGCTGATATCCATGATAGTGAGGTTTAGTCAAACTGTAGTGAAATATTTTGAGCGGACGAAATTAGGTTAAATATGGAACTGTGTCAATTTAATGAAAAGCAGGGTTTTTCTATTTCTAACAACTTGTTTTTTCAATCTAAGTTTGTAATTAGATAGAAAGAAAAGAGTATTTCCAATGATATCTAATGCTAGAAGTTTCTCTTTATTCTTGCAATATACAGGAAATATAATCATGTTTAGTTTTATTATTATTTACTATATCAGCTGTGCACTACCTGTGTAATTAACTGCGTTGTTAACTTGATTATTTTATATATTATCAACTACATAAATATCTACTCGTATTCTCAGTACAAGAATTGCATTACCATACAAATAGAATCTCTAAAAAAGTCGAACTGGAACAGGCTACACGTTAATCTTATTCATTCATTTATCTTTTTACGTGTTTTCCGTACTCTTATAAGTTTCATTATTTAACCTCCACGTAAGAAACATTATATTAAAATCTTGAACACTTATGAAGTATTACACGCATATATTATGCAGATTTACTTTTTTTCATAAGGTTTTCACTAAAAGAATGCTTCCCCGGTTTTTATTTTTTATAGCATCTCAAATATTTTTTAATCAAACGTTTTTATGATTAATAAAATTTCTTCTTCGTGATATCTGCCAAACGAAGGAAAGTATTTTTTTAAAGATTTCTTTAATTTACTCATTTCTGCGGGAAATACAGAGTGTCCCATATAAAACGCAACCCAACCTTATATTGGTAGGTATTGAAATAATAAAAAGGCATGTGTAAATGCAAATGTAATTTTTATTATTACCATCGATTACCTTACATTTAGAGTAAATGTTGGACGTGGCTGCCATCATCTTGAATACAAGCTTCAATTCTTTTTACAGCGTTTGTTGCAACTTTTTTCAAAGTTTGTGGCTGCATTGACTTTCTGGCTTTTTCTTTGAGGTAACCCCATAGAAAAAAATCCGCCGCAGTCAAATCTGGAGATCTTGGTGGCCACAAGCCTCGACCGATAACACGATTACCAAAGAATTCCTCAACGAAATCAGAAGTTGAACCTGCGTAGTGCGATGTCGCACCGTCATGTTGTAGCCAGCTGTGTCTGTCTTCCTCTTCCAAGAGTGCAATGAACTGAAATAAAATATCCTGATATCGTTCTGCATTAATGGTGTACTCGAAAAAAATAGGACCGATTATTTTCTTCGGCGATATCGCGCACCACACGCCCAACTTCTGCGGGTGTAACTGTTTTTCGTGATAAACGTGGGGATTTTCAGCACTCCAAATTCTACTGTTTTGGCTGTTTACGTAGCCATCCAAATGAAATCGTGCTTCATCTGTGTAAAATAACGAATCCATAACATTAATTCCCTCACGCAGAAATCGACGGAACCGTTGAAAATATTGTGGCCGTTTTTCTTTATCGGGCTCAAGAAGTTGATGAACCGTTTGAATGCGATAAGGTCGTAATTGTAATTGTTTGGTCGCCCGATGAACAGTTGATTTAGACAAATTAATTTCAGCAGACAAACGTCTGATCGATTTATTTGGCGAGGCGAGTAATCGGTCTTTGATTTCAGTGACTGTATCTGTATTCAACACTGACGCAGATCTTCTGTGTTCCTTGTTATTAACAGAACCAGTCTCTCTAAATTTTGCAACTAACCCTAATACTGATGTTTTGTTAGAAGCTGGTTTATCTAGGTACTTATGGCGAAACAAATCTTGCACTGCAACCACTGATTTCGTACTGAAGTACGACTCAACAATGAAAACACATTCATATAGCGAAAACACCATCTTGTCTCTAGTAATACACTGAACGTTATGATTGCATTGTTGTTACTATCGGTAGTGTTCTACTGCGTCGCCGCGATGTTCAGATGTTGGACGAGTCCATTTCAGTAACGAGTAGGGGAGTAAGCTTGACTTTTGAAATTTCATGGATTAGTGATTGATGGGTTGCGTTTTACATGGGACATCCTGTATTTCTCCCGTAATACTTCTAAATATTAATTGTTACAGTCTTATAAACATTCAGATAATTAAATATAACGTTTCTTTTTTTAAAGTTTCATTATGATCCGATTCCTTTTTGTCTCAGCAACCAGTTCAATTCTCTTTAGATCAGTTTTTCGTTTCAGAAATTAATTTCCTTAATCTTCATCCACGGCAAAATGAATGAAGAGATTTGAAAACTCGATTAAAGATGTCCGATTCTAAGTATAGACTAATAAAATATGCCGTGATCATACTTTACCTGATAAGTCTCAGCCGAAAACGAAATAACCGATTCAAGAAGAATAAAAATTCCACGCCAAACTTACTTAGGAAAATGAAGAACGAAGTGGTTTCCTATTACTATTTTAACTGTACTAAATATATCTGTTATTCCAAGCCCGTTTCAATGCGTGCCATATTCAATACTGTAAGAAACAATTTTACTGGGTTTACCAAAGGGATTGTTTGTGTAGTGAATATCATCACTCTAAGAGAAAGTAACTTTGATTGGTGTTTTTATGTGGTTTAGTTGAGTAAAAACGTAATAAAGATAGAGAAAACCTTATAATTGGATCCAAACAATAATTAAAGTATTTGTAATTTACAAGCTATGCAAAAAATAAAGTTATCAACTTAAAAAACTAATCTTGTATTGTAAATCGTCATTGAGGTGTTTTACATGGTGCAGTTCTACAATATTTTTTTTTTACTAATTTCTTCAGTCTACACTAATTTTTGGTGTTTTATAAGTGAATGTATTATAGGATTCACAAAAATGTTCTAATTATTTTTATGCAAATTTGTACAACAGAATAGTCTTCATCGATTTCAAAACATTAATTTCATCATTATGTTATAAATAAATGTTGTTTTTACTGAAGTCTTGAATAATTTTGTGAATCGTAGGTGTGAGATCTGTGTGTACTGTATAGCAAAGCGTACTTACATGCACGGATAGACGTAAAGTTAGAAAGGATATATCTTACTAACTCTAGTTTTTACTGCACCTAAACGCGTATAAAACGTACACATAAAACATAAATCAGAGCAGTGCGTGCCCTCGCACCTTTATTATGAATCAACTGTAGGAAAATGAAGAACCTTAAAAACAAGTTGTTGATAAAAAAAGCCCATTAGTTTCCTGTTCTCTTTCTTATGGTAAAAGTAAACCGTAATGTTATCACTAATGAAAGAAAATTATTGTTATTTTATAGTACTACTAGGATATTATTGTAGCAACAAATTTTACTGAAGTTAACATTAAAATTCATTGCAATTATTATGTCATCATCATAATGGAAATAAAAATTATGAAATTTGTTATAGTAATGATTATTACGATTGTTATGAACACGAGTACAGTCGATATAATCGCACTTCTATATAAAGAGACGTCTTTTTCGTTTGTTACCGATAACCTTGAAAACTACTGAACCAATCATTACGAAATTTCAAATGTAGTATTTTAATAACTCTTGAAATGTTTACTACAGTTCAAATCTCATCAGTTCACTGCTGTATAAATCATAAATAAAAAAAACGTATAAATAAATAATCTAGAACTTCTTTTAATAAATTTAATATGGCCCGTCGTCTTTATCAATAAATATTATCTGTATCGATTGTCATTGTAAATACATCGGCTATCGTTTATATTAATTTTGACTTCTTCAAATATTTATTATGCGATTTATTAAATTTAATGTCATTGTTAACAAAAATCGATTTGTATTACTATCGTAATATACGTAAAAACAAATTAGTTTTATCAAACTAAAAGAAATTTCGATTATTTACATATTAACAAAATTTTGGTGGTTTGAGGAATATTTAATCTCGATGTCGATATTGATTTCTTCAAAAAGTTATTACGCGTTTCACTAAATTTAATGTCATTGTAAGTCTAGTGGTTAAACTGGTCATCGCAAAATCAGCTGATTTTCGAAGTCTCGAGAGTAAAAAGGCAGTTGCTTTTATATAGATTTGAATACTAAACTGTAGATACCGGTGTTCTTTGGTGGTTTATTTTATTATTTTTTTCTTTTTTCCTCCCTACACCCCTGGACCGGATTTGCAGTCAAGAGTGACTCAGTATAGGGGCGTGTCCTTGTGACTCTAACGAGCCTACCC
Organism: Lycorma delicatula; assembly: GCF_047948215.1. Classification (NCBI taxonomy): domain Eukaryota; kingdom Metazoa; phylum Arthropoda; class Insecta; order Hemiptera; family Fulgoridae; genus Lycorma; species Lycorma delicatula. Next base: position 21,695,403 of record NC_134456.1, on the reverse strand, counting down.
GCCTGCCAGCAGTAAGTCCGGCATGGCAGTCGGCCCGCCGGTTCTGGGCTTCTTATTTTAATTTCCCTGCCTCTAACTTAAGAGCCGGGGTTTGAGTCCCGGGACCCCGGCTCATTCGCCGGGACTCGGTTTTTTCTCCAATTTTTTTTGACCTGGGTTTGAGAGTCCCCGTGCCTCCTCACTGCCGCCCACGCGTGTAAGCACGGCAGCTCAGCAGGGGGCTGTCCTTCTCCCACACGTCTTTCACCCGGGCTTTAGTCTGTCCCCCATTTTCTGTAATCCTTTTCTTTCCTCTATAGGATGTCTGCAGTCAGGTTCTCCATGTCTAACCATTCCCATAAACCCTTTAACGTGTACGGGACAGCGGTTTCAGGTGTCGTCCATCCAAGATTACAATTTAACTTGGCTCTATCCCATCGAGTACATTCAAAGAAGGAAAGGTAGAGGGTGTCCTGCAGCCCGCAGTGTACGCAATTGTAGAACATCCTTTTACCAAACCGATACAGATATTCCTCAAATTCGTCGTAACCGGAGAGGAACTGTGTAACATAATATTTAACCTCTCCATGTCCCATGTCTCCGGTCCATATATTTGGTGGTTGGGTTTCAATTAACCACACGTCTCAGGAGTGCTTAACCTGAGTCTATTCAAGACATATTTACCAGTACATTTACACTTACATTTGCAGCTGCAGGCTGCAAGCCGGTAGCAGTAATTGCATTTGCCTACACACACACACACACACACACACACACACACACACACACACACACACGCACACACACACACACACACACACACACACACACACACACACACACACACACACACACACACACACACACACACACACACACACACACACACACACACACACATCCAGATCTGGTAGCAGCTGGAAAAAACTGGTTGAATAATAAATATAATAATGTCATTGTCTAATCATCTGGCGGCGACTGCACGAGAACTAATCCTCATGAGAGTAAAATAGCCCTCTGTAGATTTTTATATTCTGGTCTAAGAAGATCCATCAGGTTAAGTCACATATGTTGTGACTGCCAATTATGTATTGGCATAGATTTGACTTTCAATTTGGTGTTAATATTTTTATAATCCCTAGCTAGGCAAGGCAGAGTTGAAGTGCAATCTATTCGTTCGGCTCAAAATCAAGTTTAACCTTCGAGAAATATGTTAGGTTTCAAATCAGCTTTTGATTATCACCTTGAAATTGCCTACTTGAATTTGAAAAATTTCAAATAGGTAAAATGATTAAAATATACAAGCATTTCAAAACCAAAAATGGAATGATGAAACTCGTGAACTTTGCTGTTCTGGGGTCTGAAAAACTTCAATGTCCTTCCGATTTTATTAAAAATTTGATTTTGTTAACATATTTTTATTTAGAGATTTTATTTTATCCTTTAAGTAGTGACTTATTTTTAAAAAAATTCCTAGGTATCGTTTCCTCCTTAAATTTTGTCGATAAAACCGTATTTAAGCTAATAGGTAATTACTAAGTTTTTAATTTTTATTTTGATGATATTTTTTCGTGTAAACAATAGATACAGGAAAAAATGTTTTATAAGTTAACACTATAAAATATTTAAATCTCATTCTAATTATTCGTTATTTTCTCTAACTTGCATCTAAGAAACATATGAATTCTCTTGATTTTAAAAATTTGAAATCTTTCTTGTCAACACTATTTTAACAGATGAATTTATACAAATATACTTCATAAGTAAGTTTTTATTATTTATTTTTGTACTTTTTTTTGGTTAAATTTTCATGAAATAAGAGTTAACACACGTATAAACACAAATTAGTATATTTGTAAATATGTACGTGCAGATATAAGAATAAGATTTAAAAGTACTTTCACGAACGCACTATTTTTATTCCCTTATAATAAAGTTATATTTTATTCCCTTATCTCAAATGTGGGATACATGTTGGGTGATTTCCCACAGGATAGTAAAGTGCACCGTGAGAATAGATGGATAATCTAAAAGAAATTATAGGATAAATAATCTGTAAAAAGTTTTATTTTTGTCATCTTTGATAAGAGTCAACCTAATTTTCAAGAATTATTAAGTCACTTAGTAGCCATTAAAAAAAATAAATGTATACTTTTTTCAGAGTATCCAGTTCTAAATTATTAAATAATATAAATTAGGTGAGGGATGTAACAGAAGGTGTAGTTCAAAAGTAAACGAAAACACATCTTAAAGTTTTCAATTAAGGTAAACAATATTACGTAATTTTAAATAATAGTATTTCCCAATAAATAAATTCAGTAAATAAAAAAAAGAATAATTAGTGAAGGTTAAATTTCTTTTGATTTTCTAAAATTTTCGTACGTACAGTCAAAATGACTTGGCAGACTGTAAAAAAAGTTGATCTTTATGTAAAAAAAAACTGAGGTCAAATTTGGATTCAGCAATCCAGAAAACTGTGTATCCAGTATATTAAAAAAAAAAAATTATGAACTTAAATTTTGAAATCTGTTTTCATTATTTGTAAATTAAGTTTTCATTAATGCAAATTTAACAAACACTATTTAAATTTGTTTATTCATTTATTTACTTTTGATTTAACGGCAATATTCATTAATATTAAAAATAAATACCTACTATAAAAATTTTTAGTTTAGTAAATAAATAACTTTTAATATAATATGGTAAAAGGAATACATCGAAGTACGTGACAGGGAAAGATCTATATTTATCATACTTACTGTAGTATTATTGTTTATAATAGTGCGAATAATATCTCCTCTGGAATGTAATTATAATTTTTTTTTTGTAATTTGTCCTTGGTATTTCTCTGTGTAAATGAACACATATTTTTGTAGAATAATTTGTAAATGTATATTTTTTCACAGGGTACAGTTCTATATTATTAAATAATATAGAATAGTTAAAGATACAAACGGCTATTTACTGAATAAATTAAGTAATTTTAACGTATTTTTCAACTAAATCTCAAGTTAAAATTGCATTCTTCTCTCTCACCATTTTACTTGTTTTCTTATACCAGTGATATTTGTATGGAGCAACAGGAAAGAAGCCTGAGTAATTTTGTATATTTAGTTTTACTTCCACGTAATAAATCCTTAAGGAACCTCCCTCAAAAAAAAAGAGAGAAAAAATCCTGATAGCGAGATATTTGGACTAAAAGGTGGGTATAAAAATAAAAACACTCTGTGAAATGATGTTATTTTTAGAATTGCAGGCTTCATTTTAAGTAACTCTTTAGGGTTAACAACTGATGTTTTTTTCTAAAAAAAAATGACAGAAAATGGGACTTGGTTACAAAAAAAAAATCGTTAGTATGTACGAACAGATGAAGTTCGGCTCTGATTTTTAAATAATTAAAATCATAAGATGATACTATTATCAATTCTTTATTATATTTGAATGTACTTTTGTATGTATTAATTGAATGTTTAATATACTTGAAATATTAAATCTTTATTATAATTGAATTATAAATTGAAACTGTTAATGAATACGATTGTACAAGAATAATGCGATTACCATTTGTAGGCGACTGGCTGGAACTGAACAAGAGTGACGACTGAATAATGAATGACCACAAGAATGACGATGGACCTGCTTAAATAATGTTGCTGGAGCCGCTGCTTTGTCAGGAATCGAGTGTATCCGAAAGCAGCCGAGGATTGTCAGCAGTCGAATGCATACGAAAGGAACCGAATGTACTGTAAATATCCGAATGAATCCGACCGAAGCCGAAGATATTTAAATTTAAAAATCCTATTAAATACACTAAAGTTCCAACATTTAAATGATAATAACAGAGTATAAATATATTAACAGTATTTAAAAATTGGAGAAACCTAAGTCCGAACAAGTGTCACATTACCGCTTATCTGGTCTTCAATGTTTTCAAGAGAGAGAAATGGGATGCCTCTTTCTTTCCACGCTTTGCAAGTCAGTTTAAAAATAATAACGGATGAATTCAAGTATTTTATAAGTCGCTGTTCTATCTAAAAATTCATCGACTTCGATTGAATGACACTTTTTTAGATTCCTACACGCTTTAAAGCCTGGTTTCTTTCAACCAGGATTATCTGCCTTGAAACCCGTTTTTTTGTGTATTTTACAGTAGTTCAGATTATTATAAATAATTTAGTGAGTTGTATCAATGTTTACCTCATATCTTTCAGTAGTTTATTCTTCTGCACTTTGATTCATTAATAGGCGATTCCACGCCATAGTTGAAAATTAATTTTGTCGTTTTTCCTGTAGGTAATCAGTAAAATTAATCCAGTCACTTTTGAATTATTCAATCCGCTTGTATAATTTTCATTATTGAAATAACTTATTTATTTCTTGAGTTTCCGAAAGTAAATTTCCGTAAATCTGAAATCGTCTGAAATTAGTTAACCTACAACTGAGCGCTATTTTTCAAAAGGTTTTTTTTTAGGTCAATCTAGTGTTGTTGAATAATTTACGTCAGCCATATATAATATGGTGACGTAAATATAATACTAATATATATATATATATATTAAATAGTCGTCAATTAGCTACTTTAAATTAATGAAAGGAGAAAGGACGTATGTCAATTTATGATTTTTTTTTAGTGTCATACTTCTTACTTAAAAGATTATTTTAACTACAGGGAATTTATTTATTAAATAATTCTTGCTGTGATAATTGATATTACGTTCAATCATGTAAAGAAGAAATAAAAATAGTAACGCATGAGAAGTAATTAACTTTGGATACGTGAATTGTATATCGACACCTCAATGAAGTATGCAGTAAAGCGGAACGGATCATCAACGCTTTGGGTAGACTGTTGGGCGCCAGGTGGAGTCCCAGAGCAACTAAAAGAAAGCTTTTGATGATAAAAGTGACTTTCTGTAGTGTTGTATGCAATGCCTGCCTGGTTTTAGGCGTTAAAAAGCAAGAGGAATGTGAAGATTATGACATCACTGCAAAGACGAATGATTTAAGGATCGTGGCGGCGTACCGAACGGTATCGGCGAATGCGGCGGAAGTTCTGGTCGGGATACCGCCAATCCAGTTACGGGCTACCCAAATGAAACGGATCTATGAGGGTATGGGCAGGGAAGATGCCAATCATCTCTTGCTACAAGAATGGCAAGAGAAGTGGAACGCCGCTACGACTGGGATGCGGACGAAGGAATTTATTCCTGAGCTAGGACCGTGGCTGGGGAGGAAACACGGCTACATGTGGTACTACCTGTCACAATTCCTCTCCGGTCTCGGAGGACTTGGTGTGTACTTACACAGGTTTAAAAGAAGGGAGCTCTCAAATTGTGTGTACTGCGGTCAAGAGGACACTTCCTGCCACACCTTTTTTGAATGTACACGTTGGGAGGATCTAAAAGCCAGCTATAACAAAAGAGATTACCCCAGAAACTACAACAAAGTGTATATTGAGAGATAAAGAGGAATGGCTGACAATAGAGAGATTCGTGGGTGAGGTTATACGAGCAAAAGAACAAGAAATGGGAGGAGTTACTTTAGGAAAAAAAGACAGAGACCCGGCTGCTGGGGCAGGGCCCGGGAACGGCATAACCGGGCCCGGTGTCCCTCGCCTTAGCGGTTAGAGGCAGAGGCAAGATGAGAATAAGGAAAAGATCCGGAACCGGTGAGCCGACCTGCCATGCCGGACGTAGTGCCGGTAGGTTGGGACGCTCATTAGAGTCGCAAGGACACTCCCCTGGGCTGAGTAATAGTTGATTTTTGAGCCGGCCCAGGGGAGCAGGAGACCAAACAAACACAAAAAAAATACAAAAAAGGATACGTGAATTGTGAAATCCGATACTTTACTGTAAAAATGAAAACATGTCCGTGCCCCTCCAACTATTTATCTACTACGAACAAATGTTCTTTTTAATTTTTAATTTTTTTAAAAATAGATTCTAATATCCATTTTTTTTTAAAGAGATGATGTATTAAACGTAAGAATTTTTGAAAATAGTGGTCCTGCTTATTTATTTGACTTTTTCATTTAATTTTCTCTTCTTTTTAACATTTAAAAAATCAAAATAAGCGAAAAATGAATGTTCGCTAAAGTATGACAAGACTGCTTATAACACCATGTAGGAAATATCCAATAAAACATTAATACCGTGTATATCCATTACAACCGTGTCTTACTACACGGTATTAGAATATGCTTTGTAATCTTTAACTTATTTTGTAAAATTATTTTAAAAAGAATTAAATAAAAAGTTAAGAGGAATCTTTAAGAATATTTGAAGTCGAGAAGTAACGATAGAATAGTTTTCGTTTTTCACTATTAATAGAGTTCTTTCACAAAAATTCAGACTATAATTTTGTATAAAATCGTTCAGTAATAATAGAGATGTAAACAATTGTGGAATAACATTTATTAAGAAAATTTAAATTGTCAAACTTTATCCCATTAATCTGTACAAAAAATATTCGAATGAAAGTGTTTTATTTTCTGAGAGTGATTAATGTACCTAACGCGATATAAAGTTGAATAAGGATTAAAGTTTTTTATCGTCTAAGAACATCGTGTGCTCATTCTGATCGATTCGTTTTTGACATAATTTTCTACCTCCATTTCTTCAATTTCCTGAGAGAAGTTAAGTAATGGAATCTTCAAAGCTTTTAGGAAAACGAAAAATTGATTTTTAGAAAAAGTTAATAGTGTCTTTGATTTACTAGGAGATTACCGGTATTAAATTGGATTCTTAGAACCGTATTATTATATAGCATTTATAAGAAAGTTTACTTAATTACATATATCGAATTTCTAAACACTTAGTTTCAATACATTTACATTTATGTTATGTACTATTTTCTGAATATATTTGTCTTATACTGTAATATTTTTAAGCAATAATAATATCCTGTAAGCAATATTAATATTTATTTTTTAGCTGACAACCAAACGGTCGTTAATGACCTGACACGAGACAAATCGATTCTGTAAGAATGCCGAAAGCAGTCTCAAGA